>NC_060276.1:83200791-83221761 GCF_021613505.1 Equus quagga
GTATGCATTTGTGAGGCATTAGCCATGAGATGGTATTTATAGCCATGAGGTTGGATGTGATTCCCAAGGGAGTGAACGTAGACAGAGGCAAGGCGAACAAAGACTGACCCTGAGGACCCTCCCACATTTAGGTGTCAACTAGTTGAGAAGGAACCAAAAGAGGGACAGAGAAGGAGCGGCAATTAAAGTAGGAGGAAACCCAGGCCTGTGTGGTGCTCTGGAAGCCAAGGGAACAAAGTGTTTCTAGGAAGAGGGAGTGATCACCTGCGGCCAGTGCTACTAATGGCTCAGGGTGGACGAAGACTGAGACCTGAACAATGATTTTAACAATGTGGACATCATTGATGAGTGGGTCAGGAACAACTTTGGAAGAGGGGCAGAGACAGAAGGGGTGGGGAATCCTGACTCAAGTGGAGTCTAGAGAGAATAGGAGGAAAGAAAGTAGAGGCAGCGAGTGCACACAACTCTTTTGAGGGACTTTGCTGTAAAAGGAAGGTGAAATGTAGAGCAGCAGCTGGAGGGGAAAGTGGGATCAAGACATGAGGGGACTCAGCACGTTTGGGAGCTGATGGAAATGATCCGGCCTGGAGGAAGGAGAGATGGAGGGAGTCAGTAGGAGTTCCCTTCTGATGACTTAAGTTTTCTCAAATAGGGACCCACCATCCAAAGTCACCCCCGGTCTCCATTGTTTTCTCCTCTCCCCCATGTCCTCCCAGGTATACCAGTTTTTCAGCTGCCTCCCAGAGGACAAGGTCCCCTATGTCAACAGTCCTGGGGAGAAATACAGGATCAAGCAGCTGCTGCACCAGCTGCCCCCACACGACAGTGAGGTGAGGAGACAGATGACAGGAAGGGCATGCCAGGTAGGGGGCACAGCCTGGGCAAATGCTGAGCAGCTTGAAAGAAATGGGCAGGGTTAGAGGAGGAGAGGTGAGCTGAAAGGTCTGGACAGGCAGGGACAATCAGGGGACATTCTTTGGCAAAACCGCAGCTGGGCCTTGGGAGAAAAGGTAGGGGGTGGGTATTTCAGGCAGGAGGCACCAATTCTACAAAGGCCTAGAAGTAAACTTTTTGAGCATGCATGAAATTTGGAAGAGGGTCGAGGGGCAGGCATTAGGGGAGGAGCCTGGAAGACCTCCACTACCCCAGGCACAGTACTGCACAGCACTGGAAGAGGAGGAGAAGAAAGAGCTCCGAGCCTTCAGCCAGCAGCGAAAGCGGGAGAATCTGGGGCGTGGCACCGTGCGCATCTTCCCAGTGACCATCACTGGGGCCATCTGTGAGGAGGTGAGCCATGAAGGGCCTCAGCGGGTGAGTGGTGCCTTTGCTCCAAGCCCTGGGGTACAGGGCCCATCTTCCAGGCCCTGGGAAGACAGGCCTGCCACTTAAGCCCTTGTGGTCTAGCTCTAGTGTCCCCTGTAGTGGACGGGTTCTTTTCCTCACACCCCACTGTTAGGCAGGAACAATCTCTTAAGGCCTTCCTGGCCAGCGAGGTTTGTCTGTAGGGCCCCCAGTGGACAGGGCCTCCCTCAGATCCCACTGTTGGAGGCAGTCTGTCTCTAAGGAGGCCCTAGTTGACCTTCTCTATGCTTTCCTCCCCTCCACACAGTGGACATGAGACTTAACCTCTCTCTGGTCCTCTTGTGGTCAGGACTTGTCCTTAAGAATTGACCCTCAATGGCAGGGCCTGTCTCTCTCTAGAGCCTGGTGGTGGGTGGAATTCATCTCCAAGGCCATCCCTGGTGGGTGGAGCCTGTCCTTAGACCCTAGTGTTAAGTGAGGTCTGTCACTAAGGTCCAGGTGGTGGAGACTATCTCTGTGGTCCCCCACTGGGCCTGGCCTGTCTCTGTGGTTTCCCCAACCCCTGAGGGTGAGACTTGCCTTTCAGGCCACCCACAGTGAGTAGGGCTTGTCTCTACGGTTTCCCGCAAGAGCAAGGTCAGTCTCTAAGGTGCCCCCAGTGTAGGCAGGGCCTGTCTCAACATTACCCCGTGGGTGGGGCCATCCACAAAGGTCTGCCACGGGGAAGACCCAAGTGTGACACACCTTGCCTGACCCCCATCCATCTGACCATCTCAGTCATGGTGACAGTGTCTGTCATTGGCAGTGTGGGAAGCAGATCGGAGGCGGGGATATTGCAGTGTTTGCCAGCCGTGCAGGCCTGGGTGCCTGCTGGCACCCACAGTGCTTTGTATGCTCCACGTGCCGGGAGCTGCTGGTGGACCTCATCTACTTCTACCATGCTGGCAAGGTCTACTGTGGTCGCCACCATGCCGAACGCCTGCGCCCGCGCTGCCAAGCCTGTGATGAGGTTTGTGCCTCTCTGCCCTGGGGTGGGAATGGAGGGCGGGCAGGGAGAGGGGCAGGCCCATCTGACAGCCACAGATGGCCTGTGCCCCCTAGATCATCTTCTCCGCTGAGTGCACGGAGGCTGAAGGCCGGCACTGGCACATGGGTCACTTCTGCTGCTTTGAGTGTGAAGCCTCGCTAGGAGGGCAGCGCTACGTCATGCGTCAGAGCCGCCCCCACTGCTGCGCCTGCTACGAGGCCCGCCACGCGGAGTACTGTGATGGCTGTGGGGAGCACATTGGTGGGTGAACATGGGACTGGACAGAGGGATAGATAGAGAGCTGGGCCCCCCCCCCCCCCCCCCCCCCCCAGGATTCCTCCTGTCCTCCAGGCCCCATCCTCTGTTATATCCTTTAATTTTCAGCCCCAGCATCGTAGGCCTATACCCTTCACTGCAAGTCCCATCACCAATATCCTCCACTATGCCATACTTTCTAAACCCCACCTCCACAAGACTAGGCACCAATACACATCTAGGCCCACCTCCAGAGTGCCCTCTAATTCCCAGCCCCCCAGGGCCACCCTCCTACCCTTTCAGCCTAGCCTTTACTCCCCGAGGCTATGCTCTATTCTCTAAGACTCTCGTCGTCAGCCTCCTTACTCCTACTTTCTAAGCCACATCCTACCCTTTCTCACCAAGGCCAGCCATACCTTCTAAGCCCTGCCCCCACCACGCAGGCCTTTTCTGTAGGGTCCACCTTCCACTCTCCTTCCACCTGAAGATACCTCTTAATGTCTAAGCCTGGCCCACATCTTAAAGTCCAATGCCCAGCCCTACTCTGGGAGGGGACACCGAGGGAAAGAAAGGGAGGGGGAGGAGGAGATATTTACCAGCCAGTTTCCAGGAGAGAACAAGGATGAGGAACCCTGGGGTAAGGACCAAACTTCAGGTTTCCTGCTTTCTCCAGAGAAGGGCCCCATTATGGACAGGTGGGAGAAGGTGGCTCGGGGTACCCTGCTACAGATTCCCTGCGTCTTTCTGAGAGGGGCCCAATTCAGGAGGGGTGGAAATATGCTTGAGGGCTCTCCTCAGTTTTCCCCCTCGTGTCGGTCCCCGCAGGCCTGGACCAGGGCCAGATGGCTTATGAGGGCCAGCATTGGCATGCCTCAGACCGCTGCTTCTGCTGTAGTCGCTGCGGGCGAGCCCTCCTGGGCCGCCCCTTCCTGCCACGCCGGGGCCTAATCTTCTGCTCGAGAGCCTGCAGTCTGGGGTCTGAGCCCACGGCTCCGGGGCCCGGCCGCCGCAGCTGGAGCGCAGGCACGGTCTCCGCACCTCTCGCAGCCTCCACAGCCTCTTTCTCTGCTGTGGAGGGGGCGTCAGAGACCGCCACCAAAGGCACGAGCACGGAGCCAGCGCCTGGTGAGCTAACCTTCGAGCCACGCCTAGCCACTCTGCGTCTCCCGCCCCCGCCTCAATCCCAGCCCCTCCCCTTGGCTCGCGCAAGTCCATCACCTGCGGCATCCCGGGCCCCGCCCCCATCAGCCCTCTCTTGGTCTCCAATCCGTTCCAGGCCTAGTGTCCAGCCCCACATACATCCCCTCATAAAACCTGGATCCGCCCCCTTCTGTACAGGGTCCCTGCTTGAGTCCAAGTTCCTCCTTCTTTCCTCCAAACCCTGATTCTCCACCCTCCGCACCGAGGCCCCAACCCCATTTTATCCTAAACTTTGTCTGCTCCAGCTTATGCTACGCCCCTTCAATCAGAAGCCACGCCCCCATTCCTTGGCCACGCCAGTCCAATCCTGCTCCACCTGCGTTCCATCCTCCCTCATATTCCCCGGATTCCCCACCTCGCTGCTCCTCTCTGACCCCTGCTCCCACTTTCCGGTCCTGATGGGGGAAAGGGGAGAGGAGAAGGTCCTTCCAAGGCCTCCCCTGGGAGAGGGGGATCAGATACAGGGAGTCGCTCTCTTTCCAGCTGCAGGCCCCGAAGAGCCCGCCCGCTTTCTGAGAGGGGCCCCCCACCGCCACTCCATGCCAGAGCTGGGGCTTCGCAGCGCCCCAGAGCCTTCCCCGGGGCCCCCTGGCCAGCCAGACCAGCCCCCGGAAGATGGTGCCTTCGGTCGCCAGAGCGCCCCACGCGTCAGCTTCCGAGACCCCCTGGTATCCGAGGGAGGCCCGCGGCGGACCCTGAGTGCACCCCCAGCCCAGCGCCGCAGGCCGCGCAGTCCCCCTCCCAGGGCCCCCACCCATCGCCACCGCCGCCGCCACCACCACCACCACCACCGTCACCACCGCCACTCTGGCAGATGTCGCCGCCATCACTGTGATTTGGGATCCGGATCCGACTCGGAATCTTGCTCCAGCTCGTCCTCCAGCCCCAGTTCCGAGTCCTCAGAGGACGACGGCTTCTTCCTAGGGGAACGCATCCCACTGCCCCCGCACCTGTGCAGGCCCATGCCTGCTCAGGACACTGCAACTGAGACCCCCAACTCCCCATCTCCACAGCTCCCCAGGAACTCGCGCCCAGGGATGCCTCGCCAGGCCAGAGACAAGAACTGTACCGTGGCCTGAAGGCTCAAGTCAGTGTAGATGATGACACCTCTCCCCCCGCACATAAGTCATAAATCCCCTTCCTTCCTCTCTCCCTGTCTGTTTGTATTATTGAAGTAATTTAATGTGTTGTAGAACAAGCCTGGCTTCTTTACCTCTCTGTTCCAGCTGCACCCCCTGCCCAATTTGCTCACTCCTGATGTCTGAGATTTAGCCACATTTGACCAAAGGATTAATTTATTCATTACCATATGTTCTAACCATCTGTTTATTATTTATTTATTCCTCCACAGAACCACCCCCACACTGAGGAGGTTATTTGGAGTGCATCACAACTTGGGGCCCAGAGTCTGAAATCTGAGGCACCCTCCTCCCTCATTTTGTGGCTTAGGTGGGGGCATAGTCCAGGCAGAACTGGCATCTCCTTTTGGGTACTGCAGAAGGAAGGGGGACCTAGGCTCACCTTCAAGGTGGCCACGCCCAAGAGGGTTGATTGGCAAGCTGGAAGAGAGATTCTCCCGATAAAGGCACTTTCACCTCAATAGGGGGCTGGGAGTGTTGTAGGGACAGGGAGGAGTTATTTCATGGTGGTGTTAGTTGCAGGTTGCAGAGAGCAATGAAGGGAGTTCACCTACACCGGGCCATCTGCAGGGTCTGCAAGTGAGGAAAAGAGAGAAAGCACTGGCTGGATCCATATTATGCCCATTCTTTAGACAAGAATACGGAAGCTTATGGTACTTATTGGCACTAAAGTATCAATAAGGGACAGAGTTGGCATTCATGCCCTTGGGAGACCCCTTTTATTCTCAGCCCCCTCAGCAACACCCCCCCCCCCCCCCAACACACACACACACACTTACCAGTAGGGGCTGCTGAATGTCTTTGCTGCCTCAAGGGGAAGGTGATGTAAGCATCATAGCCAAAGAGGCATGTCGCAATTAGGCCCAGTACCTGGGGGTGGAGATAGGAGTGAGGGGGTTGGATTAGGTTGGCCAGCCTACTCAGCCTCTTACTCTTTGTATCTACCACCTCCAGTGACTGCCCCATGTAGGGATGGTGACTAAGTGCCAGGTTGGGAAGCCAGAGAGCCCCAGGGAAAGGCCAGGAGACTGGACTCTATCCCATCCTCCCTCCTGGTACCTCTCAACACAGGGAAGCCACACAGGAGCCCCACATACAGGCAATACCATTAATACTGTCATTTGAGACGGAGTTCTAGCAGAAGGTAGTCTAGTGTGTTGACAAAGGGCCCGCCTCTTTGTGCTTCCCACAGAGGTGCCTGTGTCAGACAAGGGAGGGTCCTTTACAGCAAATGATGATCTTGGGCGGAAAACCAGGGCCTGAACCAGACTTTCCTTCAGGCCCTGAGGACAACTGTGGCCTGGTCATGCACTTTCTGCCAGAGGCAGAAATGCCCCCTGGATCCTCAAACCCCTCTCTCTATGCTTTGGAGCTGCCTCCACGGCCTTTACCCCTGCGGTGATTCTGGAGTGGTTTCTTTCATTAACAAGGACAACAATGGAGGTGATCAGGTAGAGGATGGCCGCTATGAGGGTTCGGAAGAAATCCTGTGAGGTGTAGGGAGAAGACGGAAGTCAGCACCCAGAGTTCCCCAGACAATCCCAACTGCCCAGGCCCCTCCCTAGCCTCGCCATTTTCGGCCCCTTTCTCACACTCCAAGGCCAGTTGATGATCTGTATTTTGTTGTGCAGGTCACACATGTAGATGACAAAGAAGATAGCAGCAAGGATCATCTCAATCACCGACAGGGAGGAGTATGCTGATGTCGAGGCACTGAAGCAGATCAGAATCACCAGGCACAACACCTGGAAGGATGACAGGGGACAAGGGGCCTCGCTCAGCTCCCAGGGCTGAGGGGATTGGTTTAAATTGGGAGTCTCAGATGCCTACCAGGACTGGGAAAATGACAAATAATAATAGCTAAACACTTACTGTGTGCACACTGTGTTCCAAATATTGTTCTAAGAGCTCTACAAGAATTACTTCACTTAATCATCACAACAACCTAATGACCTGGGTACTATTATTAGTATCTCTATTTCATAGATTAGAAAAGTGAGGCACAGAGAGGTTAAGTGACTTGTCCAGGGTCACCCAGCTAGTAAAGGGTAGAGTTCCGTGCCTCAGTTTCCCCCCTTTTCCCTTCTAAGATAGGGGTGGCCTGCGGGGAGTGGCGCCACCAGGTGTTTTGTGAGCACTGCTGGCGCCAGCTTCACGATCTTGACGGGGCGGGACGTGCGGTTCCCCCGGCAACCCCTTTGGGAAGCGGTGAGAGCGACACTGGAGGGGCAGGGCTCGGTTAAAGGCGCCGCACCCCTTTTAGAAGTGACTCAAAGGCGGCGCCCACTTTGAGGAGGGCGAGAAACCAAGGCTCCTGAGCAGCAGGGACAGCTAGCTAACGACCTCCCGCCCCACCACAGAGCGGGGAGGAAGAACTGGCGGAGGGCAGGGAGCCCTACCCTGGGGGACAAACGCGCAGGGCCCCACCCCACCAGGCCCCGCCCCTGGGCGCGCCGCCAGCCCGCCCGCCAGTGCCCAGGCCGCGCCACGCCCTGCCACGGAAGGCCCCCCACCTCCCAGCCCCTTGGGACCCCTTCGATGAGTCCACAGACGAGTCCACGCGGTCTGCTTCCACAGGGCCCCCTATATGCTCTATGGGCCTCTTGTCCCACCCCGTGGGCCAGCAAGCCCCGACTACCTTCTCCAAACCCCACTGACTCGCCCTGCGCCCCTGGTTTCTGGCCTCCGCCACTAACCCACCCACCTGCGCCCCACTGCCGCACGCTCCTGGCCACGCACCTACCTCACCCGGGGCCGCCCGGCTCCGCGTGGTCCAGCCACCCCACCCCGCCTTTGCCCACCCGCCTGTCCCGGGACGCTCACAATTTCAGCAAACAGGAGAATTCCCTTTCGGGTGCGCCAGAAGTTGGTGCAGGCTGTCCAGCAGCCGGGGGCCGAGAGGCGCTCGGAATCCGCCATGGCGTGGGCCGGAGTCCCTAGGAGCGCGGAGGATCTGCTCGCTTGCTCACGGGTTCGAGGACGCTGCACACCCAGCCGTCTTGCCCGCCGTCTGGCCGGGAAGGTGGCCCCGGGGCGAAGGAGGGAGTGAATCACCGCAACGAGCAGAAGCGGGCGGGGCCGGAGGGGGCCGGGCCAGGTGGCTGCCGCCCCGGAAGCCCCCTCGCCCCGCCCGCCAAGGATAGTCCCCGCTCGGTGCACAGCCCCCGGGGCGCCCCATCGCCGGGGACGCTCGCCTTTGAGGCTTGGCACTTCGGGCTACTGCACGCAGTAATGTAATGGCGAGACCTTTCGCGCTTTTAGGATAGAAATACTCCCGGGGGCAGCCTCAACCCAGAACCGCGGAGATCTCGCTGTGGGAGGGAGTGACTCAGTTTCCTTAGCTGTAAAAACGGCTGAGGCCATGGTTAAGCCCAGGTATATTTCCAGAATTCGGAATATTTCGGATTTTAGAAAGTTTTCCCGGTTCATGTACGGTATATTACTTAACACCCTCAGCGGGGTCTGAAGCTGCCCAGTTTAAAAAAAACACGTTAATATTTCCCCAAGGAAAGGTGTGGATGTTCACAGTAAGTGACCAGGACTGAAAATTGTTCCTCATTAAGTCAGGTCAGCTCAGGTTTTGTAACCAAGTGATGCCCAATTTGTGGGAAAACTGTCGGTTTCCGGAGCTTTTTGGACTTCGGAATTTTGGATAAAAGATTGTGGACTGTGGAATAAACCTCTTAGCAGTGATGAGAATGAGACCACGCCAGTGCACAGGCTGAGAGAGAACAGGGCCCAGTGAGCATCAGGCTGCTCAGTGAGTGGGAGTGAACATTATTAATAGTATCGGAGCCCAGGGTCTGATTCTCTGGTCTGCAGTCCTAGGGAAGTCGTGGCCTTAAGTGCCATGCCTCCATGTCCTGGTTCTAAGGAGAGGGGCTATCAGCCCAGCCCTAGACGAAGAATGGGGAAGAAGCACAGGTTTGTTGTTTTGTTTTTTGTTTTTTGAGGAACATTAGCCCTGAACTAACATCTGCTGCCAATCCTCCTCTCTCTCTCTCTCTTTTTTTTTTTTTTTGCTGAGGAAGACTGGCCCTGAGCTAACATCCGTGCCCATCTTCCTCTACTTTATACGTGGGACGCCTGCCACAGCATGGCTTGTCAAGCGGTGCCATGTCCACACCCGGGATCTGAACCGGTGAACCCTGGGCCGCCGAAGCGGAACAGAAGCACGGGTTTATTTATTGCTGGGAGCTTGGCATGTTGAGGGGAAGGCACCTGGGGTACCAGGCTGGGTGACAAGGCTGACGACATTTAAAGAGTGTGTTATCCTGAACAAGTAATTTCTCCTGACTCAGCCTCGATTTCTGCATCTGAGACACGCACCTGGTCTCAGGAATCAGGGTCTCCCCCGAGATGTGCTGAGGGGCATGCTCTCCAGACTGGATGCTGGTTTTATTCTCATCTCATTTGCGGAGGAGAGAGGGGTAGCTGGAAGGCCAGGATGGTTCAACCCAAGGGCTTGTCTGCTACCCCCTGCAACCTGGAGCCCCTCCAAACCAAGAAAGCCTCTCTCCTCTTTCAGCCCGGGTTGCTGAAAGAGCGATTGGGTAGTGGAAGGAATGAAACATATTTTTCCCAGTGCTGAGTGTATGCTTTCCAACTCTGTGAGGACATGCCTGAGTTTCTAGAACAAAACAAACTCTGCCTCACATCAGGGCCTTTGCACTTGCTGTTTCCACTGCTGTCAGTGCCCTTCCCCCAGCTCTTCATACATCTGGCTTCTGGTCATTCAGGTCCCAGCTCAAATGTTATGTCTTCAAAGAGGCCAGCAGCCCACCATCATTACCTCCCCCAACATAACCTCCTTTTGCTATCTTCATAACTCTGACTTCTCTCTGAAATTATCTTTCATTTATTCATTTTCTTGTCGTGTCTTTTCTGACATCTGTCTACCCCCCACCACATCAGTTACAAAAGGGTAGAAATCTTTATTCCTTCCCTCCGCATCTCCCCAGTGCCCATCACAGTGCAAGTAAACAATTGTGACTCAATGAATACTTGTCAAATGCAGGTGAGATTAAGAGGACAGGTTTGGAAATTGGGCCTTGATTAAGTCTTGTTTCAACTCCCCTCTCTCAAGCTATTTATACTCTCTGAGCCTCACTTCCCTCCTCTGTGAAATGGACATATCAGGATTGTTGAGTAGACGTGTAACTAGATGAAAATAGACACTGCAAGGAGAGCCGGTAGCAGGATAAGGCTAAGTAAATGGTGGCTGGGGTTACTATTATTAGTCTCCTGGGTGTGACTGTTTTAGGACTGGGGCTCTGGAGCCCTTTCCTGACTTCTGTGGGGCCACACCTCCACCAGGCTCTGAGTCAGGGGCAGCTGGAAGCCCCAGCACCCTCCCCCACAACGTCTTCAAGCATTCACCTCTTCACCTCTTTATACCCTAACTCCCAGCCTGGCTTTGCAGTCCCTCTCTGCTCCCCAACAGCCACCCTGGACACTCACACTCCAGTCCTTTAATTTCTCTCCCCACTCCCCACCCCCCCCCCCCCCATAGGAGTGAGAGTTGCCGCTTCTGGCCTGACCACAGCTTCCTTCGTTGGGTGTATGGGGCCGAGTGTTCAGGATGTGGTGACAGCGGAGGTGACTGGACATTTCTGGCCTTGGCCAGCGTCTGCTTCGGGGCTATCCCGGTTGGAGTCCCACTAGCCATATAAGCTCCGGCTTTGGGGCTCTGTTCCCAGGATGGAGGAAACTCTGGCCTCTCCCAGGACAGGGAACGCCCAGCGTGTGGCATGTGCACACAAGCCCGGCTGCAGTTTGTCACCATCTATGGAAGAGGGAGGCGCGGCCCAAAGGTTGTAACAGCCTTTTTTAGCCCTGCCCGCTGACTCACACCTTCCCGGCTCCGCCCCAAAGGGGGCTCCAGGGCCCCAGCCCATGCCCTGAGGGGGGCAGTCTACGTGCCAGAAAAATCTGGCCAACCACGCCAGAAGTGAGAGACCGCAGCCTCCTGGCGAAGGAAGCCGCCGTGGTTCTAGCCTTGCTATCTATCCGGCCGTCAGCTGAGAATCTGGAGATTCCGGGACAGGGCTGTTTGTATACTGGTGCACTCGTGCCACAACAGGCCCGCCTCTGCATTTCACATGCCGCGCGCAACAATTATCTGTGAGCCCTGCACACCTCCCAAAAAGTAAAATGAATGAATGGGGAGAGAAGCAGGAGTTGGCGAAGAGAAACGGAGAGGGGAGAAAGTACGCTGGGCTGAGGGCCGGCAGAAGCAAGGACCCCTCTAGAGGTGTGAAAGAAACAGCACGAAGCAAGCTTGTCAATGGTTGCAAGAGCCCCTCCTCGAAACCAGATCGACCCACCCCCGTCCTTTACCAGGTGGACTCGGGATCCTCACCGGGCCAAGAGCACCTGGCAAGTCAAGACTGTATCGAACCATTTTATTACCTCCCCCACCCGAAACAAGAAGTGCAGGGCTGGCCCGTCCGGGAGGACTGTGCCACTGACGCCGCAAGGGGAGCGCGGGCTGGTCGACTGCGCAGCAGGCGGGGGGACAAGACCAAGTGGAAGCTCTCCGCGTCATGCTAGTGCGCGGCCGGCGGAGCACACCAGATCCAGTTTGGGCAGTACCAAGTAAGCACCGAGCCGTCTGATGCATGCTCAGTGCCTCCGCCTTCCGGCTGCCATCTCCAGGGCGAGCTGCGCGGCCCCCGGAACCCCTAGGGCACGCGAGAGCCGTTCCTCGCTCGGCACCAGCCAGGGTCCGGGGGAACCCGGGGTTCGGTCGTCAGGAGAAACCGCGGAGCTGTCGGCCGCCCGCTCTAGGCTAGGCTCTGGGCTGCCCCGGGTTTTGGGCGTGGTACGGGATCGAGGGTGCTGAAACAGGGATGGGCTGGCGCTGTGAGACCTCATCACCTCTGGTCTCCCAGGATCTGGGCTGCGATCTGGGGATGGCAAGACTGCTGGTTAGATTGGGCGATAGGGTGGGGAACAGAGAGAGGGGCCCCTTGGCCCAGGGTAGCTGGGAGACTCCAAGGACTGAGGGAGACGGAGATCCTGCTCCTTAGAGAAATCTCCCTTCAAGGCTTGGACACGCCCTTAAGGAACCGGCACCACTCCTTAAGACCCCTGACACCTCCTTTCCCGAGACCTCTCCCCTCCTGGATTCAGAACACACCCATCAAAAAATCATTTCCCAAAATCCCCAAAGGAAATCAAACCCGGATCTTGACCTCGAGATGCCAAATCCCTTCCAGCTAGGACCCAGACTGTCCCCTTGCTCAACCCACCTCCCTCGGCTCCCAACTTTTTCCCTTATGGACTCCTCCTCTATCAGAACTAGACCCCCTACCCTCTGTATCCCTATCCTATGCCCTCCCCTCTGAGACCCACTCTGGCTTCCCATCTGAGGACCATGACTGTTCCTTCTGAACACCCCCTTTTACCCCACACTCATTCCATCCTCTCCCCTCCCAGTACCTAGAAAGTCTCCCTCTGAAATCCACCTTTATTCCTATCCCGACACCCTACTCCCCCAGCCACCTCCCCGCCACCCCCCACCCCCCGCGGCTTTTGAGGATACCATGACCCCTCACAGACATTGAACCACTGACGCTCCCCACTGAGACCACCAAACCCTTCCCACCCAGGACCTCAGCCTCTCCACTCTGCCACTCTCTCCTTGCCTTCACAGATCCCTGACCCGTCTCCCCTTGGAAACCCACCATGGCCTTTCCGGGGCCTTCCCACCCTCTCAGGCTTGCTGGGGTGTGTCTCAAGAGGCCTGCTTAGCACCAGCCGGAGCCGGGGTCCGCCTCCGCGAATCCGCTCCACGACCTGGGCATGGGTGAGGCCCTGAGTTGTTTCTCCGTTGATGTGGAGCACGAGGTCGCCAGCCTGCAAGAGTGGAAAGCAGGGGTGCTGTAGGAAGGACAGATGGAGAGCACCCTGACAAAGGGCAAGGACCGGACCAGCACCATCTAATGGAGCGTGCCTCATGGCTCACCTGCAAACGACCGCAGCGCTCTGCTGGCCCGTCCTTCAGCAGCCCGCGCACTGCCAGCGGAGTGTCTCCAGCTGCATCACGACCTCCGCTTAATGTGAAGCCAAAGCCCGTGGAACCACGGGCCAGTTCCACACAGAACTGACCAGAGGCCTGCGGTAGCTTCGAAGTACAACGTGCCTTACCCTGGGTCACTTGGGACGGCGTGGTACATGTACCCAAGGTTTCTGACCGCCGATGCTGGAGTAAGAACACAAGTGTACGTACATTGCCAGTCTTGAGGCAAGGGGCCTCCGTTAGGAGGACAAGGTAGTACCTGGGGCCGGTGTTCCACGAAAGTGACATTAGGCAGGCGACTGTCCGTGACCTCTATGTCTGCAGAATCCAGCACCCTAACAGCTGGGGGAATGAAAGAGTCAGCCGGAGGAGTACTCCACGGAAACCACATAGGACCTGACCCCTGAGGTAACATTCTAGCGTCATGTCATTTTCTTGCCCCTAAATATAGACAGGCCCACTTATTAAACTAGGCTCCGGCCACACGAATAACTGTCCTGAATGGCCTTCTTAACTAATAAGCCTGGGCCCGGCTATTGGAATAATCCTCCAGACCTTGCTACCTCCCTCCCTCTAATAACACGCAGACCTCCACCCTCAAATGGCACCCTTAGGCCCACCCTGGAGGGTGCTACTCCTGGATTCTGCTCCTGAACATTCCCGGCCCAGCCCTCTAATCAGCCTGGAAACCTCAACCCATTCCTGCCATTTCAGCCCCGCCCCCGGTGCGCAGATAGGCTCCACCCCCTTGACTAGCATTCCAGACCCGCCTCTCAGCTAAGCGCCCGCCCCCAGCCCTCTCCAGGCCCCGCCTCTTCAGAAATGCCATTCGAAGCCTTAGTTGCAACTAATCTTGCAACATTCACCGACTGCAATAACCCTGCCGCTGTCACCTCCTAGAGGAATATCCTAGGCTAACCCAAGGCCCCCCCCCCCCGATTATCCCCCGCGCCCCCCCCCCCCCCCGCCCGCCCCCCCCCCCCCCCCCCGGCCCCACCCAGCACAGTAACTAACAACCTCGGGCCTGCCGCTTGGAACCCGGCTCCATTCCGACCCCGCCCCCCGAAAGGCCCCGCCCCCATCACGCACCCTCCTTGGGGCGCAGGCGCAATGTGGCGCCGGCCCTGCGCACCAGCGCCGCCACGTCGGCCGCAGCTCGGGCCGCCAGGGGGCGCGCGTCCAGCCGGGCCAGGAGCTGCCGGGCACTGGAGCCCGCGGGCGGGGGAAGGCCGCGGCCTGCGCGGGTGGAAAGAACAGGTCAGCGCCCACCCCGAGCCTCGGAGAGCCCCCGCGCTCCCCGACGTCAGACACCTGGAATGCCCCTCAAGATCCCCAGACACCCCCTGACCACGCCCTTGATAGTGCCAGAGGTCACCGACTGGCCCTCTCATCTCCCGCGACCCCCGACCACGGCGAATGTGCCTGTGGACCCCGCCTGCCCCCACGATATCCCTGGA
This sequence comes from Equus quagga, assembly GCF_021613505.1. NCBI lineage: Eukaryota > Metazoa > Chordata > Mammalia > Perissodactyla > Equidae > Equus > Equus quagga. Next base: position 83,215,195 of record NC_060276.1, read on the forward strand.
GAGAGCTCTGTGACCGCAGTATTCCTGAACACCTCAAACACCCTGTGGATCTATCTCTCTGGAGGTCTCCGACTGCCCCCTCGTAACCCCAGATTCCAAACTCCCCCCCACAATATCGAGAGGAACCCCGATTCCCCCACATGTCCCGACAGAACACGGTCTGCGCCCCGGTTCCCCCTCCAGATAGCCTAGGCCACCCTGGTGGCCCACATAACCTCGGATTGCCCCTCCACAGATCCCCAGAGGCCCCCGCCTAGCCCCCCACAATTCGCCACGGACCCTGAGTGCCCAGGTGTCCCCAGGGCCCCCGGGCACACCCCTCCGGCACATCTCCCGGGAGACTCCTGAGAGCCCCGGGATCTGGTGCGCGGCCCCGCGGCGCGGGGGCCGGTGCAGGTGCGGGACCTCGAGCCCAGCCGTGGTCGCTGGGCCCCTGCCCGCTGCCGCCGCTGCTTGGGCGCCAAGGCGGCTTTGTTTACTACCTGTCGGAAGGAAAAGGTGAGCAGCAGACAGGCGGGGCGAGGGGGGCAGGGGATGCGCGCGCTCCCCCCACCCGTACCTCCTCTGCTCCCCCTGGGCTCCGTGGCGCTCCCCGCGCGCGGCTCCATGCCCCGGAGTCCGTCGGGTGGACGCGCGGCCTGCGGCGACGCGTTCTGAGCGCCGGGGCGCACTCAGCTGGCGGCCCGCCCGGGCCTGGACGCGGCTGAGGCCGGCCGGTCCCGTGCCTGGCGCCCGACCCGCGCGGTGACCTACCTGGCGGCCGGCAAGGAGGCCTGGCCATGCGGGCCATGCGAGCGCTGGGCCTCGCTCTGCCTCGGGCGCCGCCTCCCTCCTCCGGGGACCCTGGCTGCGCTTCTCTTGCCACCCAGGGAATGTAGGGACTCCGCGCGTGAGAAGGGGAGGTCGAGGCCCAGAGAAGCTAAGGGCTCCGTTTGAGCTCTGACAACTAAACACGCGGAGGCGGAACTGGAGCCCAAGTCTAGCAGGGAATTCTGCAGCCTCCAACAGAGCTTTGCACGTAGTAGGCGCTCAGTAAACGTGCAGTCCATGTTGGCCTAAGCCGGTCCCTACTGGGGAACCGGAGGAGTCTGGTGGGCTGGGGAGGGGGACGCCCTTGGAGCCTTGGGGGCCATGGGAGGGTTTGGGGCCCTGAGCATGATGGGACTGGGGGACTCCAGGAGCAGGGAAGGGCAGGTCCCCTGGAGAGCGAGGCGGCTTTGAAGGCACCCGGGTGGGAGGGGACGCCAGCCAAGAAGAGGAGAGAAATGAGGCCCCTCCTAGGTTTGAAAAGGGCGGGGTTCTGGGGACACAGGCCGCGAGCGGGGAGCCCTTGGACACAGTGCTGCTGTCGTGGAAGGAGGAGTGGGGAGCAGCGAGAGATGGCCTGTGACCACCACTTGGTGGAGGAAGAGACTGAGGGCTGGAGGGGCTCAGACGCCTGCCCGGGCCCGGTAGCCAGCCAACAGCAGCGCCGGTCCCAGGCAGCTCACTCCCAACGCTCACTTGGCCCGGGACTGTTTCACTGTGGCTGTCGGTGCACTGTGTCCTGCCGTCCATTCTGGCTGGCTGGGCAACCTCTCTCGGCCACCTCTCAGGGTCCCGGTGTTGTCGTAGGTGGAAGGGGCTGAATGGTCCCTGCTTTCGTTCCTCCTGCGACCCCCTGCCTCTCCCACCTCTCACCTGACCTTGTCTGAAGGGGGACATACTGGACCTCCTTTGCTGCCTGGCCCAGTTCTTGGTGAGAGTTCAAGCACTGTAGATGGAGAGGGCAGCTTCCAAGCTGGAACTTAAGGCTTCCGTAACTGGTGGATGGGCTAAATGGCTGCTTAGACACTGGGGAATGGGGGCCTGAGGCTCTGTAGATTGCTGGGTTTAAACCAGTTCCCCTGTTAGCTTCATACATTCATGGATTTAAGTAAATCCCTCTCATAGACCCACCCAATTCTTATTAATTTAATCAAGCCTTTTTTTTTTTTAACAGACTGGTTTAGTTGACACACAATTTGATAGTTTTTGAACTGTGTTTACACCTGTGAGACTATCACTACAATCAAGAGTGAACATAATCCTCACTGGCATGTTTCCTCCTGCCCTGCCCAGCCACTGATCTACTTTGGTCATTGTTTGCATTTACTAGATTTTTATATAAATGGAATCATACAATATGTACTCTTTTGGGGTAGTTGGTCTGGCTTCTTTCTCTTAGCATAATTATTTTGAGATTCATTCAAATTTTTCATTCCTTTTTATAGCAGAGTACTATTCCACTGCACGAACATTCCACAGTTTCCTGATCCATTCACTTGTTGATGGACATTTGGGTTGTTTTCAATTTTTGGCTATTAACAAATGCTATGGACTGAATAGTGTCTCCCCAAAATTTATGTGTTGAAGCCCTAAGCCCCAATGTGACTGTATCTGGAGATAGTCTCTAGGAGGTAATTAGGGTTAAATGACGTCAGAAGTGTGGAGTCCTAATCTGATAGGATTGTGGCCTTATGAGAAGAGGAAGAGATTTCTGTCTCTTCCATGTGAGGATACAGAGAGAATGGGGCCATTTGCAAGCCAGGAAGAGACCCCTTACAAGGAGCCAAATCGGCTGCCACCTTGATCTTGGACTTCCCAGCCTCCAGAACTGTGAGAAGTAAATATCTGTTGTTTAAACAACCTAATCTATGGTATTTTGTTATGGCAGCTGGAGATGACTAAGAATAAAACTGCTATGAACATTCGGATACAAGTCATTGTGTAGAGATACGCTTTCATTTCTTTTAGGTAAATACCTAGGAGTGGAATGGCTGGATGATATGTGTACGTTTAACTTTTTAAGATACTGCCAAACTGTTTTCTAAAGTTGCAATGCTATTTTACATTTCTATCAGCAGTAAATGAGAGTCCCATTTTCTCCACAAATTCACCAACAGTTGGTATGCTCTGACTTTTTAACTTTAGCCATTTTAAGATGTGTATGGTGGTATTTCATCATGATTTTAACCTCCTTTACCTTAATGACTAATGATATTGATCATGGTTTACCTGTTTATTTGCCATCTGTATATGTTCTTTGATAAAATTTGTGTTCAAATATTTTGCCTGTATTTTTTTATTGGATTGATTGCTTTATTACTTAGTTTTGAGCATTCTGTGTATATTCTGGATACAAATCCTTTATCAGATGGTGATTTGCATTGTCTCTTAAAGAGCAGAAGTTCTGAATTTGGACGAAGTCCAACTTACCCATTTGTTCCTTTATGGATTATGTTTGTTTAATTTAATTATTTTATTGCAGTCATATTGGCTTATAACATTGTGTAAATTCAGCTGTACGTTATTATATATCAGTTTCTGTATAGTCTACATCATGCTCACCACCAATAATCTGGTTTATATCCGTCACCATACATATGTGCCCCTTTTCCCCACCCCCCACCCCCTTCCCCTCTGGTAACCACTAATCCAATCTCTGTCTCTATGTGTTTGTTTGTTGTTTTTATCTTCTATTTATGAGTGAGATCATATGGTATTTGACATTCTCCATCTGACATTTCGATTAGCATAATACCCTCAAGGTCCATCCATGCTGTCACAAATGACAAGGTTTCATCGTTTTGTATGGCTGAGTAGTATTCCATTGTGTATATATACTACATCTTCTGTATCTATCTGTCCCTCATTGGGCACCTCATTTGCTTCCAAGTCTTGGCTATTGTGAATAATGCCACAATGAACATACGGGTGCATCTATCTTTACATATTCATGTTTTCATGTTCTTTGGATAAATACCCAGCAGTGGAATAGCTGGATCATACGGTAGTTCTATTTTTAGATTTTTGAGGCATCTCCATACTGTTTTCCATAGTGGCTGCACCAGTTTGTATTCCCACCAGCAGTGTATGAGGGTTCCCTTTTCTCTACATCCTCTCCACCACTTGTTATTTCTTGTCTTGTTAATTATAGCCATTCTGATGGGCTGTGGTAATATCTCATTGTAGTTTTGATTTGCATTTCCCTAACAATTAGTGAAGTTGAACATCTTTTCATGTGCCTATTGGCCATCTGTATATCTTCTTTGGAAAAATGTCTGTTCATATCCTCTGCTCATTTTTTGATCAGGTTGTTTGGTTTTTTGTTGTTGAATTGTATGAGTTCTTTATATATTTTGGAAATTAGCCCCTTGTTGGATATATGATTTGCAAATATTTTCTCCCAGTTGGTGGGTTGTTTTTTCACTTTGTTGATGGTTTCCTTTGCCCTGCAGACGTTTTTTAGTTTGATGTAGCCCCATTTGTTTATTTTTTCTTTTGTTTCCCTTGCCTGAGTAGACATGATATTCGAAAAGATACTGCTAAGACTGATGTCAAAGAGTGTACTGTCTATATTTTCTTCTAGGAGTTTTATGGTTTCAGGTCTTACATTCAAGTCTTTAATGTGGTTTGTGTTTTTGATGTCCTATCTAAGCAACCTTTGCCTAACCCAAGGTCACAAAGGTTTTCTCCTATGCTTGCCTCTAGACATTTTACAGTTTTAGGTTTTACATTTTTGGTCTATGATCATTTTGAATTAAATAATTTTATATAAAGAAGTATGTTTCAAAACTAATTTTGTGTGTATGTGTGTGTAGATATCCAATTGTTACAGCACCATATGTTGAAAAAACTCTCCTTTCTCCACTGACAATTCTTTGCCCTTTTGTTGAAAATCAGTTGCCCATATATGTGTAGATCTATTTGTGGACTTTCTATGCTTTTCCATTGATCTATTTGTCTATTTTGTCACCAGTATTACACTTAAAAAAATTTATTATTATTATTATTTTTTTTTTGAGGAAGATTAGCCCTGAGCTAACTACTGCCAATCCTCCTCTTTTTGCTGAGAAAGACTGGCCCTGAGCTAACATCCATGCCCATCTTCCTCTACTTTATACACGGGACGCCTACCACAGCATGGCTTTTGCCAAGTGGTGCCATGTCTGCACCCAGGATCCGAACTGGCGAACCCCAGGCCGCTAAGAATCGGAACTTGTGAACTTAACCGCTGCACCACCGGGCCGGCCCCTACACTGTCTTGATTACTGCAGCTCTATAATAAAATCTTGAAGTCAGGTACCATAAGTACTTGTTCTTGTTTTTCCAAGTTGTTTAATTCTTTTCATTTCCATATGAATTTTAGAATCAGTTTGCCGATTTCTACAAAAAAACCTGTAAGGATTTTTATTGGAATTGAGATTGATGAATCTATAGATTAATTTGGGGGAGAACTGGCATCTTAATAGTAGTGAGTCTTGTGACCCCTGAACATGGTATATTTCCCATTTATTAAGGTATTCTTTAATTTCTCTCAGCAGTATTTTGTAGTTTTCAGTGTATGGGTCTTTCAAATTTTTGTCATCTTTATTCCCTAAGTATTTCATATTTTTCATGGCACTATAAATGGTATTTTCTTATTTTAACTTTCAATGGATTATTGCCTGTATAGAAATACAGATGATTTTTGTTTATTGATCTTGTATCCTGCAACCTTGCTAAACTAATTTATTAGTTCCAGTAGATTTTAGAGATTCCATCTAATTTTGTATATAAATGATCATGTCTGAAATAAAGATAGTTTTACTTCTGTCTTTCCAATCTGTATGTCTTTCATTTCTTCTTGTCTTATTGCACTGGCTACAATCTCAGTACAATGTTGGATAGAAGATCCTTTTCTTGTTCCTCATCTTACAGGAAAGCAAGCAATCTTTTACCACTACCATTCCTCTCATAGTCACACCCAATTCATGAATTTAAACTGATCTCCATTAAATCCCACTCAGGATAATTAATGTTGATTACTACAAGATGTGGTTGGTGAATCCCATTTTAGACATCCTACTCATAAATTTATGCCAAAATCCTTTTTAGCCCTGCCCTCTCCATGGATTTAAGCTATTTACCTCTTTTAGGTTAACTCCATTCATGAATTTAAGCCAATCTCTATTTTCGCACTATTCCATTCCTGGATTTGAGCAGAACTCCCTCATAGCCAAACCCTGTGAAAATATTTAAACCAATGTCTTTTTAAACCCGTCACATGTAGAATTTAAGACCATCTCCCTTCTTATTGCCCCATTCATTCAGGGATTTAAGTAAACTTCTTTTCAAGTCCCTCCCACATTAGTGTATTTCTATCATCTCCATCTCAGCCCCAGACCTTTCTTTGATTTAGGCCAATCTACATCATAAATACCTACTCATTCACTGATTTGAGCCTCACCTGATCACTGCCAACTTCTTGGATCTAAGCTTAAAAGCTTCACCTCTTTTAAGTATTTCAGTCCTGCCCCATTCATGGATACAGAAACTCTGTACCCATTAAACAATAACTCTCCATTTCCCCTTCCTTCCCAGAGGCCCCTGGGAACCTCTATTCTACTTTCTGTCTCTATGAATTGGCATATTCTAAGTACCTCATACAAATGGAACCAAACACTATTTGTCCTTTTGTGACTGGCTTATTTCAGTCAGCATAACGTCTTCAAGGTTCATCCATGTGTAGCATGTGTCAGAATTTCATTCCTTTTTAAGGGTGAA
>NC_060276.1:83221861-83353352 GCF_021613505.1 Equus quagga
GTAGCATGTGTCAGAATTTCATTCCTTTTTAAGGGTGAATAATATTCTATTATGTGTATACACCACATTTTGCTTATCCATTTACCCCTTGTTGGACATTTGGGTTGTTTCCACCTTTTGGCTATTGGGAATAATGCTGCTATGAACATTTGCATAAAAGTATCTATTTGTGGGGCCTGCCCAGTGGTGCAGTGGTTAAGTGTGCATGTTCCACTTCAGTGGCCCGGGGTTTGCCAGTTCGAATCCTGGGTGCGGACATGGCACTGCTTGGCAAGCCAAGCTGTGGTAGGCATCCCACTTATAAAGTAGAGGAAGATGGGCATGGATGTTAGCTCAGGGCGAGTCTTCCTCAGCAAAAAGAGAAGGATTGGCAGATGTTAGCACAGGGCTAGTCTTCCTCAAAAAAAAACCAAGTATCTTTGAGTCTCTGCTTTCAATTCTCTTGGGTATATATCTAGGAGTGGAATTGCTGGATCATTTGGTAAGTCTATATTTAACTTTTTTTTTAAAGATTTTATTTTCTTTCCTTTTTCTCCCCAAAGCCCCCCAGTACATAGTTGTATATTCTTCGTTGTGGGTCCTTCTAGTTGCGGCATGTGGGACGATGCCTCAGCGTGGCTTGATGAGCAGTGCCATGTCCGCGCCCAGGATTTGAACCAACGAAACACTGGGCCGCCTGCAGAGGAGTGTGCAAACTTAACCACTCGGCCACGGGGCCAGCCCCTATATTTAACTTTTTGAGGAACCACCAAACTGTTTTCTACAGCAGCTTCACCATTTTACATTCCCACTGCAATGCACAAGGTTTCCAATTTGTTCACATCCTGGCCAGCACTTTTCTTTTCTGTTTTCCTGATAGTAACTACCCTAGCAGGTGTGAGGTGGTATCCCATTGAGGTTAGAGTGAGCTGATCTTCCCATCACCATATACCAAAGATCCCATCCTTTCTCAGTTGATTTGTAGTGTCACCCGTATCATGTATCAAGTTCCTATATATACCTATTTCTGTTTTGGAACCCCTAATTTCTCTTTGAGTAGTTTGTCTGTCTAATCCCTGCAGAGGCCCACACTCTTTTTATTACTAAATCTTTGTAGTATGTCATAATATTGTGAAATCTATGTCTTCCCTCTCTATTTTTGAGGTTGATCAGACCCACCCATAACATTTGTGAGGCCAGGGGTGAGAATACAAATGGAGGCTCACATATTATAAGGATAAATGTCTAAAAGTAACAAATCAAGGTAACTGTCAAATAATATATGATGTGCCCTCCTACTTTGACAAATATATTTCCACACAAATCTACAAGGCAGACAGGTCCCAGCCCTGACCACACTGTGTTGTCAATGTCTGTGTCAGCATCCAGTAGAGCCTTTCCCTCCAAACAGGGTGCTTGCCAATAGCAGAACCCAGGGCCGTTGCAGCTCCATGAAGCCAGCTGCGCCTGCATAGGGCCGGGCTCTGAGCATGTGTTAGAGAATGTCTGTGGAATGCACGAATGAATGAGAATCCAATGGAGGAAAACTGTAGTATAGAGAGTCTCCACTTTCCCCCACCCAGCCCCAGACGCAGGTTGGGACAGATGTGGGCAGCCAGACAGAGAGCCTACGTGCAGCATGAGAGGTAGGATAGTGTGGCACCTGAATGCAGTCCCTGAAGCCAGGACAGCCTGGTGCAAATCCTAGCTCCACCGCTTCCTGGCTGTTGCAACCTTGAGAAAGTTACTTAACCTCTCTGGGCCTCCATCTCCCACTCTGTAAAACTGGGATAACAATTGTGCCTTGTGTTGGCTTATTTCTCATTCCACAAGTCATAGGTAAGAAGTTTACATGGCATAATACAAAAGCATCCTGGCTTCTCTGAAGAAGTGGGCAGGTGTGGCCATCTTCTGCTGCGGACCCCTGGGAGCTCAGACAGCAGCCTGACTCCCAGGGATGGCCAAAAGGGACAGAGCAGATCCCAGTTCAGGCAGACAGAGGCTCAGAGACGCCAGTGACTCCAGTGACCAGCACTGCCCTGGAGAATTGGGGAAGTCCCCAGGGGGACTCTGAGTGGACTGGGCTATGGAGGAAAGAGTGAGAGGGTTTCTCAGTGGAGGAGAGAACATGGGAGCCTAGCATTCAGTCTCGGTTATTCGCCTCAATCCAGTACTCTTGGAAAGACTCAGGAAATGTAATCAGCCCAGACTCTTCCTCCAAAACAGAAGCACTTTGGTTTATAATTCTACACAGTCAATCATCCATCTTCTGCATATGAACATGTGATCTTCCTTTTCAGAAATAGAAGAATGGAGGGCTGGAGCCTTTGAACTGGGCCTTGATAACATGCAGTCAACTTCTAGGCACACAAAAGGCTGGGAAGGGATTCCCAAACAAACGGAACAGCATGGCAAAGGCAGGGAGATGGGAAAAATAGTGAGCATAAGATGGGAGCTGTGACAGCCTCATGTGGTTGCCACAAGAACAGGGCAGAGCAGTGAAAGAGGTCTAATGTGTTTCCCCTTCAGACAAGGTCAGGTGAGAGGTGGGAGAGGCAGGGGGTCGCAGGAGGAACGAAAGCAGGGACCATTCAGCCCCTTCCACCTACGACAACACCGGGACCCTGAGAGGTGGCCGAGAGAGGTTGCCCAGCCAGCCAGAATGGACGGCAGGACACAGTGCACCGACAGCCACAGTGAAACAGTCCCGGGCCAAGTGAGCGTTGGGAGTGAGCTGCCTGGGACCGGCGCTGCTGTTGGCTGGCTACCGGGCCCGGGCAGGCGTCTGAGCCCCTCCAGCCCTCAGTCTCTTCCTCCACCAAGTGGTGGTCACAGGCCATCTCTCGCTGCTCCCCACTCCTCCTTCCACGACAGCAGCACTGTGTCCAAGGGCTCCCCGCTCGCGGCCTGTGTCCCCAGAACCCCGCCCTTTTCAAACCTAGGAGGGGCCTCATTTCTCTCCTCTTCTTGGCTGGCGTCCCCTCCCACCCGGGTGCCTTCAAAGCCGCCTCGCTCTCCAGGGGACCTGCCCTTCCCTGCTCCTGGAGTCCCCCAGTCCCATCATGCTCAGGGCCCCAAACCCTCCCATGGCCCCCAAGGCTCCAAGGGCGTCCCCCTCCCCAGCCCACCAGACTCCTCCGGTTCCCCAGTAGGGACCGGCTTAGGCCAACATGGACTGCACGTTTACTGAGCGCCTACTACGTGCAAAGCTCTGTTGGAGGCTGCAGAATTCCCTGCTAGACTTGGGCTCCAGTTCCGCCTCCGCGTGTTTAGTTGTCAGAGCTCAAACGGAGCCCTTAGCTTCTCTGGGCCTCGACCTCCCCTTCTCACGCGCGGAGTCCCTACATTCCCTGGGTGGCAAGAGAAGCGCAGCCAGGGTCCCCGGAGGAGGGAGGCGGCGCCCGAGGCAGAGCGAGGCCCAGCGCTCGCATGGCCCGCATGGCCAGGCCTCCTTGCCGGCCGCCAGGTAGGTCACCGCGCGGGTCGGGCGCCAGGCACGGGACCGGCCGGCCTCAGCCGCGTCCAGGCCCGGGCGGGCCGCCAGCTGAGTGCGCCCCGGCGCTCAGAACGCGTCGCCGCAGGCCGCGCGTCCACCCGACGGACTCCGGGGCATGGAGCCGCGCGCGGGGAGCGCCACGGAGCCCAGGGGGAGCAGAGGAGGTACGGGTGGGGGGAGCGCGCGCATCCCCTGCCCCCCTCGCCCCGCCTGTCTGCTGCTCACCTTTTCCTTCCGACAGGTAGTAAACAAAGCCGCCTTGGCGCCCAAGCAGCGGCGGCAGCGGGCAGGGGCCCAGCGACCACGGCTGGGCTCGAGGTCCCGCACCTGCACCGGCCCCCGCGCCGCGGGGCCGCGCACCAGATCCCGGGGCTCTCAGGAGTCTCCCGGGAGATGTGCCGGAGGGGTGTGCCCGGGGGCCCTGGGGACACCTGGGCACTCAGGGTCCGTGGCGAATTGTGGGGGGCTAGGCGGGGGCCTCTGGGGATCTGTGGAGGGGCAATCCGAGGTTATGTGGGCCACCAGGGTGGCCTAGGCTATCTGGAGGGGGAACCGGGGCGCAGACCGTGTTCTGTCGGGACATGTGGGGGAATCGGGGTTCCTCTCGATATTGTGGGGGGGAGTTTGGAATCTGGGGTTACGAGGGGGCAGTCGGAGACCTCCAGAGAGATAGATCCACAGGGTGTTTGAGGTGTTCAGGAATACTGCGGTCACAGAGCTCTCTCCAGGGATATCGTGGGGGCAGGCGGGGTCCACAGGCACATTCGCCGTGGTCGGGGGTCGCGGGAGATGAGAGGGCCAGTCGGTGACCTCTGGCACTATCAAGGGCGTGGTCAGGGGGTGTCTGGGGATCTTGAGGGGCATTCCAGGTGTCTGACGTCGGGGAGCGCGGGGGCTCTCCGAGGCTCGGGGTGGGCGCTGACCTGTTCTTTCCACCCGCGCAGGCCGCGGCCTTCCCCCGCCCGCGGGCTCCAGTGCCCGGCAGCTCCTGGCCCGGCTGGACGCGCGCCCCCTGGCGGCCCGAGCTGCGGCCGACGTGGCGGCGCTGGTGCGCAGGGCCGGCGCCACATTGCGCCTGCGCCCCAAGGAGGGTGCGTGATGGGGGCGGGGCCTTTCGGGGGGCGGGGTCGGAATGGAGCCGGGTTCCAAGCGGCAGGCCCGAGGTTGTTAGTTACTGTGCTGGGTGGGGCCGGGGGGGGGGGGGGGGGGCGGGCGGGGGGGGGGGGGGGCGCGGGGGATAATCGGGGGGGGGGGGCCTTGGGTTAGCCTAGGATATTCCTCTAGGAGGTGACAGCGGCAGGGTTATTGCAGTCGGTGAATGTTGCAAGATTAGTTGCAACTAAGGCTTCGAATGGCATTTCTGAAGAGGCGGGGCCTGGAGAGGGCTGGGGGCGGGCGCTTAGCTGAGAGGCGGGTCTGGAATGCTAGTCAAGGGGGTGGAGCCTATCTGCGCACCGGGGGCGGGGCTGAAATGGCAGGAATGGGTTGAGGTTTCCAGGCTGATTAGAGGGCTGGGCCGGGAATGTTCAGGAGCAGAATCCAGGAGTAGCACCCTCCAGGGTGGGCCTAAGGGTGCCATTTGAGGGTGGAGGTCTGCGTGTTATTAGAGGGAGGGAGGTAGCAAGGTCTGGAGGATTATTCCAATAGCCGGGCCCAGGCTTATTAGTTAAGAAGGCCATTCAGGACAGTTATTCGTGTGGCTGGAGCCTGGATTATGACTTGAGGGAGCACTGCCTAGATATTTACAGTAATAGTGTCAAGGCCCGGATGTGACTTCAGGGAGATGAAGCTAGAATGTTAATTTAGGGGACTGGGCCCTTATAGTTTCTATGGAGAGTCGCTAACTGCTTTTTAGCCTTTTCCATTCCGCCGCTATTAGCGTGCTGGACTCTAAGGATGATAACGTCTTGGAGATAAAGTGAAGATCCCTTGTAGATCCCACGCAGAGTTCCTAGCATGGCAAATACAGTAAGGTGTGAAAAACCTTGGGTACTTTCGTGGAGCTTGAACAGTCTATGGGGCTGGAGACTTAATGAACCTTGGAGGCAGGGATTGGGGGAGAGGGTGGCGAGGAGGGTGGAAGCTGCAGGAGAGCAGGGGGCAGGGCCAGGCTGAGAATCTAGCACAAGTCCTGAGTGAATATCGAGAATTGGGTAAGACCCCAGTCTCTGGCGCCAGGTAGCCTGGGTCAAATGTGACTCTTTTACTACCGGCTTTCTGACCATTTGTATGTTATTTAATCTCTTTGTGAAAAGCTTAGCTATTCAAATATAAAAGTAATATATGTTTATTTTAAGAATCAGAACAAAAGAGTCACAACCACGTAGTCTATATTTCCCTTAGACTACCTCCTCTTTCTGACCTTGAAAATTTGTAGAAACATGATTTGTTTGAAATACACACGATCACGGAGAATGTAGTGCAACCTTTTAACAACTAAATTGAGACAATGTATCTAATTTACATATGACGCAATTCACTCATTTAAAGGATATGCTTCAATTGTTTTCAGTATATTCACAGGGTTATGCAGTTGTCAACACAAATAATCAATAACCAATCTATAGATTAGAAAGACAGAGTGATAGCTATTGAGCCAATGCTGAGGACTAGCCCAGAAGTGTTATCTTCCCCAGGGAAGAAAGCACTCCGGAGAAGCAAGGTTCACAGCGTGGTTATATACCATTTCAGAACGAAGAACATACATCAAGCATGACAGGGATACAATTCTTTCCCCAAAGTCACAAGGAGATGTTTTGCTGCAGTTTAGCACGTACACAGCAGGTCAGCTTGACCTTGGTTCTCTGGGAAGAAAAGCTTATCTTCAAAGAAATACTGGTATTGGCGTCAGAGAAAGGGGGACATCACACCCCTGTCTTTAAAGAGTGCCTTCTTTGCTTTGGGAAAGTGTTGGAAGCAGATGTACAATGCATGTTTGGTGGGCCCTAAGTCAGGCTGCTCTGGGAAAAACAAGCTTTAGGCCTAATCAGATTTAAACCAGAATGGCTTCCCCATGTGCCTCAATATGTGGAAACTTATTATTTTAATCACAATCATCACCCCAATGTACATTTAGAATATTTTTATCTCCCTGAAAGAAGCCTCATAACTTTTGGCAGTCACTCCCTGTTCCCCAACTCCACCCCTCCAGCCCTAGGCAACTACCAATATACTTTGTTTCTATAAATTTGCTTATTTCCTAAAAATGGAGTGATACAATATGTGGTCTTTTGTGACTGGCTTCCTTCACCAAGCCTAATGTTTTCAAGGTTCTATGTTGTAGCATGTGCCAATACCTCATTCCTTATTACTACCAATTAATATTTCATTATATGAATATACCATATTTATTTATCTGTTCATCAGTAGATGGACATTAGGGTTGTTTCCACTTTTTGGCTATTGTGAATAATGCTGCTATGAACATCTGTGGACAAATTTTTGAGTGATTGTATGTTTTCATTTCTCTTGGGTACATACATAGGAATAGAATTGTTGGGTGGCATGGTAACTCTAAGTTTTGTAGTTTGAGGAACTGTCAAACTGTATTCCAAAGCCATTGCACAGTTTTACAATCTCACCAGCAATGTCTGAGGCTTCTAATTTCTCCACATCCTCTCCAACAGTTGTTATTGTCCATCTTTTTTATTATAGCCCTCCTAGTGGGTGTGAAATTGTATCTCATTGTGGTTTTGATTTGCATTTCCCTAATAGATAACTGTATTTTGATAGGTAGAATAATGGGCCTCCCAAGATGTCTACCTTCTAATCCTCAGAACCTATGAATATGTTATCTTATATGGCAACAGACACTTTGCACATGTGATTAAATTAAAGATCTCGAGATGGAGAGATTATCCTGGATTATGGGGGAGTAACATAATCAAAGGAGTCTTTAAGAGTGAAAAGGAGCACAGGAGAGTCAGAGAAGGAAATGTGGTGACAGAAGCATGGGTGAGAGTAAGAGATTTGAAGATGCTGCACTGCTGGCTTTGAAGACGGAGGAAGGGGCCACAAGTCAAGGAATGCACGCAGTCTCTAGAAGCTGGAAAAGGCAAGGAAAAGGATTCTCCCTTAGGGCCTCCAAAGGGAACGCAGCTCTGCTGACACCTTGATGTTTCTGCCCTACAGAACTGTGAGATAATAAATTTGGGATTTTTTTTTAAACCAATAAATTTGTGGTAATTTGTTATAGCAGCAGTGGGAAACTAATACAGATTTTAAGCATCTTTTCATGTGCTTTTTGGCCATTTGTATATGTTCTTTGGAGAAATGTATGTTCTGATTCTTTACAGATTTTTTTTTAAAGATTGGCACCTGAGCTAACATCTGTTGCCAATCTTCTTTTCTCCTTCTTCTCCTTCCCCTTCCACTTCCCCTTCCCCTTTCTTCTTCTTCTTCTCCCCAAAGCCCCCCAGTACATAGTTGTATATTCTAGTTGTAGGTCCTTCTGGTTGTGCCATGTGGGACGCCGCCTCAGCATGGCCTGACGAGTGGTGCCATGTCCATGCCCAGGATCTGAACCAGCAAAACCCCAGGCTGCTGAAGCAGAGCACGTGAACTTAACCACTCAGCCATGGGGCCAGCCCCCTGTTTACAGATTTTTAAAGTTGTGTTATTTGTGTTTTTATTATTGAATTGCATGTTCTTTATATATTCTCGATACAAGTCCCTTATCGTATATATAATTGTAAATATTTTCTCCCATTCTGTTGGTTGTCTCTTCACTTTCTTGCTAGTGCCTTTGAAGCACAAAAGTTTTAATTTTAATGAAGTTCAATTTATCTGTTTTTTCTTTTGTCGTTTTTGCTTCTGATATCTTATCTAAACAAACCATTGCCTAACTAAGATCACAAAGATTTGTTCCTATGTGTTCTAAGAGTTTTATAGTTTTAGCTCTTACTTTAGACCTATGATCCATTTTGAGTTAATTTTTGTGTACAGTGTGAGGAAGGGGTCCAACTTCATTCTTTCGTATGCAGATATCTGGTTGTCCCGGCACCACTTGTCGAAAAGACTATTCTTTCCCCATTGAATTTTCTTGGCACCTTTGTTGAAAATCAATTCATCAATTCACCAGAAATCTAAGGCTTTATGGTGGAGTCTTAATTCAGTTCATTGACAGATATATAGAGATATCTATCTATATATATATCGAGAGAGAGAGAATGAGAATGATATATATATATCTCATTATGCCAGTCACCACACTGTCTTGATTACTGTAGCTTTGTAGTAAGTTTTGATATTGGGAACTGTGAGTCCTCCAACTTTGCTGTATTTTGTCAAAATTGTTTTGGCTATTCTGGATCCCTTGAGTTTCCATAAGAACTTTAGGATCAGCTTGTCAATTTCTCCAGTTTTTACTTCTTCCTTTCCAATCTGGATGCTTTTTATTTCTTTTTCTTGACTAATTTCCCTGGCTAGAATTTCAAGTACAGTGTTGAATAGAAGTGACAAGAATAGACATTTTTATTTTGTTCCTGATCTTTGGTGGGAAGTATTCAGTCTTTCACCATTAAGTGTGATCTTAGCTGTCTTCTGGACTCCATTGTTACTGATGAGATGTCAGCTCGTAATCTTATTGCGTTACCTCGTATGTGATGAGTCATTTTTCTCTTTGTTCCTGCAAGATTTTGGATTTCAACATATTGACTATGATGTATCTGGGTGTGGATCTGTTTTCATTTATCTTACTTGAAGTTCTTTAAGCTTCTTGGATGCGTAAAGTTTTTCATCAAATTTAGAACATTTTTGGCTGTTACTTCTTTGAGTATTTCTTCTGCTCCTCTCTCTGTCTCCACTTCTTCTGTTACTCCTGTTACTCATATGTTGGCCCACCTAATGATGTCCCATATTTCTCTGATGCTCTGTTCATTTTTCCTGATTCCTTTTACTATCTCTTCTTCAGATTGCATAATCTGTATTGATCTCTCCTCTAGTTCGCTGGTTATTTCTTCTGCCAGCTCAAATCTACTGTTAGCCTCTCTGGTGTTTTTTTGGCTGTTGTACTTTTCAATCCCAGGACTTCCATTTGGTCCTTTTCTGTGATTTTACTTCTTTATTGATATTCTCTATTTGATGAGATTATCATCATACCTTCCCTTAAGTCTTTATACATGATTTCTTTTACTTCTTTGAACAAACTTACAATAGCTGCTTTGAAGTCTTTATCTGTTGGTCTGACATTTACGCCCTCTAACAGGCAGTTTCTGTGTCCTGCTCCCCACCCTCCACAGCATGGATAAGTCACGCTTTCTTATTTCTTTGCATGTCTCATAATTTTTTGTTGAAAATTGGACATTTTAGATAATGTAGCAATTCTGGATACTGATCTTCCCATTTTTGTTATCATTTGCTTGTCTATTTGTTTAGTGACTTGACTGGACTAAGTCAAATCTATTTTCATCTGATGTCCCTCTTCAGAGTGTTTCAGCCTTGGGCGTGAGAAGTCACCCTGGGATGACCTTGCTTTTATCCAGGCTCTCTTTGTTTCTTTCCCTGATCTCCTGGTTAAACTTCTGGCTGGTCTGCCTGTATTGATATCACACCCAGCTGTTAATCTCCACTAATTTTTGACAATGCTCTGGGGCATAATTTGTTCCATAGTCCTATCAAATTAAAGTCAGGCCCCTTGGAAGGGTATTCTTTGAGGGCAGTCTGTGGCTTGCTCTTACCCCAGAAGGGCTGTTCTTAGCTGTTTCTTGCCCTATTTCACGTGTTGCTATCATAGAGATACCGGCCTCCCCTTAATTGCTCACAATGCCCTTAGACTTTAACTTCTTGATTTTCTGTTCCAAATAAAGTCAATCCCCTTCGGGAGAGCTGCTGAATTCTCTGTTCTTTGCTGTCCTGATTAAGAGCTGGGGGTGGAGACAGAGGCCCACTTCTCTCTCTCTCTGTCTCTAACTTATACAGTTGTTAATATTGATAAAGTAAGCTTTTTATGTATTATCTGTGACAGTTCATCAAACTATATGCTTATGAGTGAATGTATGTTATACTAGAGTGACACCTGTCTCTATAAGCAGAGTACTGGGGAGGTTACATCCCTTGGTATTATCTGCTTGTCTTTCCTAGTGTGGAACCCCCACCTTACCAGTAAGCTGTGGAGAGGGCAATCGGGGCCCAGTATTCTTGGTCTGCCACACTGGGGGTAGAGCTTCCACCCTATGAATAGGATCTGGGTGGTGGAAGGGAACCCCAGACCTCTCAGTCATGCTTTCCCAGAATAGAGCTTCTGTAACACAGGGCTGGAGGAGATGAGAAATGCTGGGGGCCTGCCCCTCCTGAGGAGAAACCACTGCCTTAGACTGGGAGCCTGTGGGGGAGGGAGCCCCATGTTCTTGGCCACACCCTCCTGGAGTTGAGGTTCTGTCACACTGAGCTGGGGTGCAGGGAGGGAGCAAATCACAGCTCAAGTGTCGGGCTCTTGGTGTTCTTACAGTGATTTAGTAGATCTTCTTGAATAAATGTTTCTCCATTTGCTGTATGCCCTTATGCAATTCCCAGAGACTTTAAATGGTGGTTTTTTTAAGGAATTTTCACCAGTTATGGTTACCTTGTTGAGGATAAGGCCCACCAAGCTCCTCATGCTCCCATTCTGTAGGTGTTTCTCTATTTTTTTAAATGGTGAAATATACCTAATAGAGAAGAACATGCATATAACATACATGAACAGTTTGACAAATTGTAAAATTAATATCTGTGGAACTCTCACCACGTTAAATAAGAGAATGTGACTAATACCCCAGAAGTCCCCCGCTCACTCCTCAATTGTTTTTTCCACTTAACAAAACATCGTAGCGATTGTTTCATACCAAGCCATGAGGAATTTTTAAACCTTTTTAATCAAAGTATAACATACATTTATTCATCAGCATGCAGTTTGATGAATTGGCACACATAATACGTAAAAGTTTACTTTATCAATATTAACAACTGTATAAGTCAGGGTGGAAAGGAAGTGGAGGGGAGGGGAGGGGAGAGAGTTGAGTTGGGTGGGAGCCAGGACCTATAAGTGGGCATTTAGATTGTCTCCAGTATTTTTTTTTTTAAGATTTATTTTGTTCCTTTTTCTCCCCAAAGCCCCCCAGTACATAGTTGCACATTCTTAGTTGCGGGTCCTTCTAGTTGTGGCATGTGGGACGCCATCTCAGCGTGGCCTGTTGAGCAGTGCCATGTCGGCGCCCAGGATCCGAACCGGTGAAACCCTAGGCCCCTGAAGCGGAGCGCACGAACTTAACCACTCGGCCACCGGGCCGGCCCCTCCAGTATTTTTTTAAATTGAAAAAAAAAACCGAGACTAAACATTCTTGAAAAAAGATTCTGCCCAAATTTTCCATTCTTTCTTTCATTTCCATTCTTAGAAGTGGAGTCATTGGGTCAGAGAAGGTATACATGGTATTATACTGCCTCTGATAAATGTTGAATCAATTGGTGCCCCTATCAGCAGTGTATGAAGGTTTCCATTTTCTTCCATCATTAGTGACTCTGGACGTCATTCATAGTACTTACTGTTTGAGATCTTGGCCAACTGAGTTAGCCTCTCTGGGCCACAGTTCCCTCATCTGTAAAATGGATTTAAAAATAGTTCCTTTCTCAGAGTCCTTTCCAGGACTAAATGAGTGCTTAGATGGGCGATTGGCATAGAGGACCTAACATTGAAGTGTTTGCTGTTTTTACTTTTGGTCTTTACCAATGAGTTAAATGAGGAACAGCGTTTCATTATTCATTTATTTGCATTGCTTTGATTATTAGTGAGGTTGAGAATCTTTACATATGCTTAATAGATATTTGTATTTCCCATTTTGTGACTCGCCTAATCATGTCCATTGCCCATTTTTCAGTCAGGAGTTGCTTGCCTTTTAAAGTTATTGAACTGCTGGAACTCTTTTTTTAAAATTTTTTTATTCTTGAGGAAGATTAGCCCGAGCTAACTGCTGCCAATCCTCCTCTTTTTGCTGAGGAAGACTGGCCCTGAGCTAACATCCATGCCCATCTTCCTCTACTTTATATGTGGGATGCCTGCCACAGCATGGCTTGCCAAGCAGTGCCATGTCTGCACCTGGGATCCGAACCGGCAAACCCTGGGCCACCGAAGCAGAACGTGCGAACTTAACCACTGCACCACCGGGCCAGCCCCTACCCTATATCTTTCTTTCTTTCTTTTCTTTTTTGAGGAAGATTGGCCCTAAGGTAACATCTGTGCCCATCTTCCTCTATTTTTTTTTTTTGAGAAAGATTAGCCCTGACCTAACTACTGCCAATCCTCCTCTTTTTGCTGAGGAAGACTGGCCCTGAGCTAACATCCGTGCCCATCTTCCTCTACTTTATATGTGGGACGCCTGCCACAGCATGGCTTGCCAAGCAGTGCCATGTCTGCACCTGGGATCCAAACTGGTGAACCCAGGGCCGCCAAGAAGCAGAAAATGCAAACTTCACCGCTGTGCCACCAGGCCAGCCCCTTCCTCTGTTTTTCATATGTGGGACACCTGCCACACATGGCTTAATGAGCAGTGCATAGGTCTGCACCCGAGATCCAAATCAGTGAACCCTGGGCTGCTGAAGCAGAGCGCACGAACTTAACTGCTGTGACATTGGGCCAGCCCCTATGTTATTGTTTTTAAAGATTGTATTTTTTTCCTTTTTTCTCCCCAAAGCCCGCTGGAACATAGTTGTATATTCTTCGTTATGGGTCTTTCTAGTTGTGGCATGTGGGACGCTGCCACAGTGTGGTCTGATGAGCAGTGCCATGTCCGCGCCCAGGATTCGAACCAACGAAACACTGGGCCACCTGCAGCAGAACGCACGAACTTAACCACTCGGCTACGGGGCCAGCCCCTGTTATTGTTTTTAAAACACAAATTTTGTCATGTCACATAATCTTCTCATGACTCCCTCATCACCTCTAGCAGAAAGCCCTAAGCTTTGAATTCCCTGCCATCCATGACCTAACCTAGCCCCTGCACATTACTCCAGCTTCACTTCCTGCCGTCCTCCAGAATGCTTTTTCAATCTTCAGCCCCTCTTGGAAGTAGTAGTGTATACACCCCTTCTGTCTTCTCCACCTCCCCTCCCCACAGCCCTGTGTGTCTGCAGGCTTAACTGCACTTGTTTTTTTGAGGCTTTTGGTTGTTGTTTTGCAGGGAAAGATTCGCCCTGAGCTAACATCTGTTGCGAATCTTCGTCTCTTTTTTTTCTCTCCAAAGCCCCAGTACATGAGTGTATATCCTAGTTGTAAGTCATTCTAGTTCTTCTATGTGAGCTGCCACCACAGCATGGCAACTGACAGATGGGTGGTGTGGTTCCACAACCAGGAAGCAAACCCGGGCCACCAAAGCAGTGAGCGCTGAACTTTAACCACTAGGCTGTCAGGGCTAGCTCTTAACAACATTTGTAATCATTGATTTTCCCATCATCCCATATGAGTACCTTGGAGGCAGGGCCTGTAACAAAGTAAGTGCTCAATTAATGTTTATTGAATGAACAAAAGAATAAATGGTTGAATTTGCAAAACTTGCGTACAGTCGTCCTTAACTGCATGGCAAGAAAATACTTTTCTCAATGTTTATAAATAGAAAAATTCCTGATTTTGTTTTTAGGATGAAGGAAAGACAGGGAAAAAAGTGTCTTGATTTGCATTTCCCTAATAATTAGTGATGTTGAACATCTTTTCATGTGCCCATTGGCCATCTGTATATCTTCTTTGGAAAAATGTCTGTTGATATCCTCTGCTCATGTTTTGATCAGGTTGTTCATTTTTGTTGTTGTTGAGTTGTATGAGTTCTTTATATATTTTGGAAATTAATCCCTTGTCAGATATATGATTTGCAAATATTTTCTCCCAGTTGGTGGGTTGTCTTTTCACTTTGTTGATGGTTTCCTTTGCTGTGCAGAAGCTTTTTAGTTTGATGTAGCCCATTTGTTTATTTTTTCTTTTGTTTCCCTTGCCTGAAGAGACATGATATTGAAAAACATACTGCTAAGACCGATGTCAAAGCACGTACTGCCTATGTTTTCTTCTGGGAGTTTTATGGTTTCCACACCCATCAGAATGGCTATTACTAAAAAGACAAGAAATAAGAAGTGTTGGAGAGGATGTGGAGAAAAGGGAACCCCAATACACTGCTGGTGGGAATGCAAACTGGTGCAGCCACTATGGAAAACAGTATGGAGATTCCTCAAAAAATTAAAAATAGAACTACCATATGATCCAGCTATTCCACTGCTGGGTATTTATCCAAAGAACATGAAAACGTGAATGTGTAAAGATAGATGCACCCGTATGTTCATTGCAGCATTATTCACAATAGCCAAGATGTGGAAGCAACCAAAGTGCCCATCAACAGATGAATAGTGAAAGATGTGGTATATATATATATATATATATATATATATATATATATACACTGGAATACCTCTCAGCCACAAAAAAGATGAAATAGTGCCATTTGCAACAACATGGATGGACCTTGAGGATGTTATACTAAGCAAAATAAGTCAAAGAAAGACAAATATGGTGTGATTTCACTCATATGTGGATGATAAACATACACATAGATAAGGAGAGCAAATTGGTGGTTACCAGAGGGGAAGGGGGTGGGGGGAGAGCAAAAGGGGTAAAGGGGCCCGTATGTGTGGTGACAGATAAAAGCTGGACTATTGGTGGTGAACATGATGCAGTCTATACGGAAGTCAAAATATAATGATGTACACCTGAAATTTACACAATATTATAAACCAATGTGACCTCAATAAATAACACATTACGATAAGAAAGTGTCTTTTCTCCCATTGCATTTTCACCACAAAGTTTTCCATCAGAATCAGGTTAGCTTGGCATGATCTCTGAGGTATGTGTCAGGAGGGAGTCAGAGACCAGGTGTGAACCAGCTGAGAAGGCAAGACTCTCTCAGAGACCTCTGGCCCCCGCCTGTGTAAGCCTGTATTGTGCACACTGCCTCAGGTGGCTGCTTCAGGAAGTGGATATCACTTCAGCCATGGACAGTTTGCCTCCCAGGCAATGTTCACATCATTAGTAATAAGATATAACGTCATGAACCCCCTGATATGATGTGATGAGAAGAGCACATCACCTCTGTGGCATTCTTGCCAAAAACCCATAACCTCAGTCCAATCGTGAGAGATCATCAGATAAGCCCACACTGAGGGACATCTACAAAATAACTGAACTGTACTTTACAAAAGTGTTAAGGTCACGAAAGACAAGGAAAGACTGAGGAACTGTCACAGACTGGAGGAGACTAAGGAGGCATTACGATTATATGTAATGTGTAATCCTGGAACAGAAAATGGTCTATAGTTTAGTTAATAGTATTGCACCAATGTTCATTTTCTGATTTTGATAATTACACTATTGTTATATAAAATGTTTAGGGGGATCAGGATAAAGGATATACAGGAAATCTCAGTACTATCTTTGCAACATTTCTTTAAGTCTAAATTTATTTCAAAATAAATATTTAAATATTTTTGTTTTTGTTGTTGTATATTGAAAACGACAGTGGCTTCACCTTTGAGATTCCAGGGCCCATCCCAGGATGCCGAGGGCTTCTAAGCCTGGAAACATGGCCATGAGATTGATCAAATATTGGGCTTCCTGTTTTCAAGACCATCCTCTGACCCACCATACTACTCTACTTTCTAAACATTGTGACTATGTCCCCATTTCATTTAATTATATTTATGGCTTCACATTTAAAGGCTAGTTCCATCCGAGGCATGTGCTATAATTCATTTACCCTACTCCCTTCTGTTGTTCATTCAAGTCGTCTTCAAGCTTTTCCTACTATAAATAATACCATGATGAATCTCGTATAAAAATCTTTTTGCACATCTTCAAAGATTTCCTTGGGATAAATTTTTGGCAGATTTGTAGTATTCTTTCTTGTGACTATTTAAGTATTAGTCTTCTACTTTACAAACTCCCGAGTAGTGGGGATGACTGGCACGTGCCACCATGCCCAGCTTTACAAACTCTTAAGGTCCTACACAAGAGGAATCTGTCTGGCTCTCATAACATATTTAATGTTAGTGGGAACTATTTTTTTAAAAATATCGGTTTAAGTGTCATTGTTCCCCACTGAACTACGAGCCCCTAGAGAGGAGGAGGTCTATTTTATTAACATCTGCGGGCCGGCCCCTGGCTGAGTGGTTAAGTTCACACGCTCTGCTTCAGTGGCCCAGGGTTTCACTGGTTAGGATCCTGGGCGCAGACATGGCACTGCTTATCAGGCAACGCTGAGGTGAGGTCCCACATAGCACGACCAGAGACACTCACAACTAGAATATACAACTATGTACTGGGGGGCTCTGGGGAGAAGAAGAAGAAGAAATGGCAGAAGTGTGGCAACAGATGTTAGGTCAGGGGCAATCTTTAAAAAAAAGGATGATTGGCAATAGATGTTAGCTCAGGTGCCAATCTTTAAAAGAAAAAAAATATTTGAATCCAG
The DNA here is from genome assembly GCF_021613505.1 of Equus quagga. Classification (NCBI taxonomy): domain Eukaryota; kingdom Metazoa; phylum Chordata; class Mammalia; order Perissodactyla; family Equidae; genus Equus; species Equus quagga. Next base: position 83,238,812 of record NC_060276.1, read on the forward strand.
AGCTTGTCGAGTGTTACATCTGGCATTGGTAGGCACCATTTATATGTCTATTATTTATTATTGTACACAACTGGCACTCACAGATTTTTTTCTTAATGATTTATTTTACTTACACTTCCCACACCAGTAGGGCACAGTAAGGTGTACACAGTAAGCTATCAATAAATACCTGTCAAACTCCTACACAAAGGAACGAATACCTGGCAAGAATTAATCCACCTTCTACCACGCCTACCTCCCTGAAGAACTACATTTCCCTGTATGCTTGGCGCGACGCACTCCTACGAAGTAAGAAAAAGCGACAATTACGTCCTACGGCCACTTACCCGCCTTCGCCTGCCGATGTCGCAGTCTTTTATGGGAAAGGTAGTTCTAGTGCTCGTCGTCCACATCCCCCCGCAGCAAACTGAGCCCAAACTAAACTTCCCAGCAAGCAGCGCGCGGGCGTGGGAAAAGGGGCAAGATGGCGGATGCCGAAGAAGGAGTTTTGCGGCCGGCGGGAGCCTCCACTGCCCCAATTTCATTCGTCTTCAGTCGCACATCCGCCCGGAGACGGCTGGCGGACCCAGGAGATGGCGCAGGTGCACCTCCGGAGGAGAAAGATTTCTTGAAGACTGTGGAAGGGAGGGAGCTGCAGAGGTGAAGCGCCGGGTCTTTCATCCTTTGGAAATTAGTGCGGTGGGTGTAAGCGGGAGGGTGGAATCTGAGTTGACTGTGTTGGTGACAGTGGCCTGAAAAGCCTGAAGCAGAGCCTGAGGAAATTCGTGGAGGCGAGGAGGCGAGAGTTTGTAGGAGAGGTGGGGAAATTGGGCCTGATGCCCGTGGGGATTGAGAGAGTGTATTCCTGAGAGGGAGTGTCCTTAGGACTTGGGGACCCTGAGATGTGTGCGTTTTGACCGAAGGAAAGGAGGGGCAAATGACAGGACCCAGTGTCTCAACTGAAGCGTTGATGCTTCTCCGATATGGGGAACCGGACGGAGTAGCAGATTCAGGTTGGGGGAGTCCATCATCAGTTTAATTCGGAAAGGAGAGTCTGAAGGAAGCACTTCCAGAAGAGAATCAACCATCCAGGAGGCTGGTGTGGAGCCTGGAGCTGGGGAGTCTGGGCTGAACATGGTGATTTGTGGGTCATTGTGGAAACCGTGAAAGTGGGTCTTGGGATGAACAGAAGGTCAAGGACTGAGGACTGGTTCCTCAAAGGCACTGACATTTAAGACTTGGAGATGGGGAAGAGAATCTAAGGAAACCATAATCAGAGACATAAGGGGAGAGCCAGACAGGAGAACAGAGGGTGTGGTCCATGGGGCTGGGAGTGAGTTTGGCTCTTGTGTTTTCTCTGAATGAAGGGATGTGGCTCAGAACTCACTGACAGTGCTACTTTCCCACCTTCACCCCTCTGTGTCCATGTCAGTGTGAAGCCCTCAGAAGCCCCCAAGGAGCTCGTCATCCCTTTAATCCAGAATGGCCATCGCAGGCAGCCACTGACACAGGCCCCTGGGCCATCCACAGATACTGAGGCCTTGGCGGATGGGATGCTGTCCCAGGCTGTGAAGGAGCTCATTGAGGGTGAGTGATCCCCCCTTTGCCTCGCCCCAGTGAAGGAAGAAGGGGAGGAAAATGGAAGGATAGGGTGAGACCTCATTGCTTCCTCCCATTCTTCCTTAGAATCCAAGAAGTCTCTGGAGGAGAGAGAAAATGCGGGTGTGGACCCCACGCTTGCTATCCCCATGATCCAGAAAGGATGCACCCCTAGCGGGGAAGGGGCAGACAGCGAACCCTGGGCTGAGACGGTGAGTCCCCTAACCCGCTCCTGCCCCAGCCTCTATGCCCGTCTGCCAGGCTTGCCTCCCTGCGCACAGCAGGGAATGTCTGTGTGTACTAGCCGCCTGCTGCCTGTCCCCTCCTCCTTCCATCCTTTTTGGAAGCATTAACAAATGAATCCAAATACTCAGGTGTGAAGAAGTACTTGGATTCTGGGATTATCTGAATGAGATGAGGAGTAAAGGAAATAGGAAATGTAAAGACCCTGAGGGTAGACTCTGCCTAGAGCGTTTGAGGAACACCAAGGAGACCAGTGTAGCTGGAGTGGAATGAGTGAGGAGGAGGAGTGGAGGAAGTCAGAAGTCCGGGGGCTAAACCAGGCGGGGCATTGTGGGCCATGGTGGGGATTTTGGCTTTTACTCTGAATGAGATGAAAGCCGTGGGAGGGCTCTGAGTGGAGAAGAGACAAGTCTATGATTTGACAGGATGTCTCTGGCTGCTGTGAGCAGGACAGACTAGTAAGCAGAGGTGGAAGCAAGGAGACCAGTAATCCAGGCTAGAGATGGTGGAGACTCAGACAAGAGTGGTAGGAGTGAGGCCTGGAAGGACAGGTAGGGTTTAGTGAGACAGGGAAGAGCAGGGTGAGTACTCCTAATGGCAACAACGACCCAAACAATGGCAGGGTGACAGGAAATCAGTGTGGTGTGTGTCTGCCAGGGAGACAACTTGTGGTGTGTCTGGAGCGAATATAAAAAATTGAGGGAGTGATGATGGGAGGTGATAACAGGAGAGGTGAGGGGCGTGTCTACAGAAGTAACCAAGGCTGTCTTTCATACCCATGGACCCCACTTTTCACCTCATCATTCACAATTTTTTTGCAATGCTTCTTTGGAGCCTAGGTCTCCTGCAGCCCCAGATTACCATCCCTTTTGACTGAATTGCTTTCATTAGCCTTCAGATGTCCTCTTGTTTCTTTTATCTTAAAGAAAAACAAAGACTTGTACTTCACTCTCCATCCTGTTCCAGCTTTGGCCTCATTTCTTTAAGCTTCCCTCCTCTCACAGCCTTCCACATCTCAACTGATCGCAGTTCCATCCATCCTTCCCCTCACTCAGCCTAAAAACCTTAGAGTCACCCTTAACTCCCCTCTTTATTTCATACCTCATATACAGTCTGTCAGCAAAATCTTCTCATCACCCTTTTCAAAATGCATCCAGAATCTGACCACTTGTCACCATCACCACCAGCACTACCACTCTGGTCTGGGCCACCCACATCTCTCGTCTGGACTATTGCAGTTACTTCCTCGCTCGTCTGGCTCATGGCTACTATGCTCTTGTGGCTTCTGCCCAGCTCTCCTGATAACCTCTTACCAGCCCTCTCTGCCTCCATATTGCTGTTTCTGTCTCTTCACACATGCCAGATTTCGTCCTCCTTTAGGGCCTTTGCTCTGTTTCTCTGCGTGGAACACTCTTCCTTCTCATATCCTCATGGCTCCCTCTGTCATCTCCTGGTCTCTGCTCAGATACCAACTCAGTGACACTCTCTTCTTCCTCCCTCTGCATCCCCTTAACCTACTTGATTTTTCTTCATGTAACTCACCACCACTTGATGTATTGTGTTTTTATCATGTGTCAGCACGCCGAGAAAGTAAGCCCCACAAGGGCAGGAGTGTTTGTCTTTTTTGTCCACTGCTTTATCCCCGGTGCCTAGACCAGTACCTGGCACAGAATAGGTGCTTTATAAATATTTGTTGAAGGACTGAACATGGAGGAAAAAAGTGAGGGATGGTGAGAGGAAATCAAAACTCACCCTTGAGCTAACTGGAAATGAGGCATCGAGGTCACCCAGCGGGTGATAACAAGGGCACTTCAGAGGGCCCACCATAAGCCAAGCCTGACCGTCCTTCCTCTGCCTGAACCCATAGGTGCCAGAGGAGGCTGATTACGAGGCAGTCCCTGTGGAGGCCTATGGGCTGGCCCTGCTGCGGGGCATGGGCTGGAAACCTGGTGAGGGCATCGGCCGCACCTTCAATCAGTGAGTTCTGGGGTAGGGGCAAGGGAACAGCAGACGGGGCAGTGAACAAGACCCCCACGGTTCCCGCTCACCCAGAGCCGTCCAGCCAGGGAGAGGGCACGTTACTAGCATACGTAATTCAGTAGCCCCTTCCGCTGCTCTTTCAGCCTCCTGTTTGTGCTGTGAAACTCCATGACAGGATCCCATTTAAAATTGTAAAGATTGCCTCTCTGGGCATCAGCTTCCTCATCTGAAAAATAACAGTATGGACTCTCCACGTCTGTTGTGAGAATTAGGTGAAATTATACACATAAAGTACTCACAGTTGCCCCTGGCCCCAAATAAGCACAGACTAAACATTTGCTATCATCACACGGCTTTACAGTCCCTTCTCTGCAGTTCTCAACTCCAAAGAATTCTGAAAACCAAACTTATTTCTTTTTTTTTTTTTATTATTCTCCCCAAAGACCCCCAGTACATAGTTGTGTATTCTAGTTGTGAGTGCCTCTGGTTGTGTTATGTGGGACACCGCCTCAGCATGGCTTGATGAGCAGTGCCATGTCCGTGCCCAGGATCCGAACCAGAGAAACCCTAGGCCACCGGAGCAGAGCCCGCGAACTTAACCACCCGGCCGTGGGGCCGGCCCTAACAGACATTTTCTTCATAAACCCTTTGGCAGCCAAACATGACCTGAATTGACATTGAGTGTTTTATAGTCTGCTTCTCCTGCTTGGTGTGAATATTTGTATGATTTCCCCTGTAGAAATATTAGTGTATTTGGTTACACTGTAGATACCATGTAATGGGTGGTATGTACAGCATGTTATTAGGTTGAACCAAACGAAATTGCCATTTCTGTAGGTCAAAAACAGTCCTAATACGAGCTCAGGAAGGAGATTCTTGAACATATTGCCAGGGTGGGATTTGGGTTGGTGCTCGTGGGGGAATGGGGCATTCAAGACAGTCGTATCCCCCCACAACAAGCCCGTAGTCTGTGCTCCCTGCAGAGTGGTGAAGCCCCGTGTCAACTCCCTGAGGCCCAAGGGGTTAGGACTGGGCGCCAACCTGACTGAGGTCCAGGCTCTGGCCCCCGCTGGCTCCCACCGCCTGCCCAGGCCAGATGAGGAGCAAGAGAAGGATAAGGAAGACCAGCCCCAAGGACTGGTGCCTGGAGGAGCTGTGGTGGTTCGTTCTGGCCCTCACCGAGGCCTCTATGGGAAGGTAAGGGACCAAGATGTGCCTTCAGCCCAAGACAGGCAGCAGGGAACATTGATGTGTGGGTCAGAGGGAGGAACAGTTGGGTTTGGGGTAGACAGGCTAGAAGTCCTTGTCCTTCAGGCCTGCCTGGCCTGTTGCCTCATTAGGTGACTCAGGACCGCTTGCTGGGCCTTTCTGAGCCTGTTTCCAAATAAAAGGAAGAGAATGCCATATGCCACAAGTCCCTGATGATTAATTGCTTAAAATAGCTCCATGCCCCACAGTCTGGTGGTGGAGACACAGGGACCAGGCCAGTGGAGGTAAGGGTGGACAGCTTGGTCTTAGGGCTGTGGTTGGAGTCCACTCAACCCTTGCCTGACTTCTTCCTCTAACACTTTAGGTAGAAGGCCTTGATCCTGACAACGTACGGGCCATGGTTCGTCTGGCCGTGGGGAGCCGCGTGGTGACTCTCAGCGAGTACTACCTGCAGCCTGTCTCCCAGCAGGAGTTTGACAAGAACTCCATGGAGCTCAGTGAGTGAGCCTCTTACCTAGCTGGGGGAGTTGGAGAAGCATTCCTGCTGGTGATAAGGCCTGTCTCATGGTGGGAGGGGACGGGGGGTTAGATGTGCCTGGCAAGTGTGACTTCGGTTAGAGGTCAGGAGGTCAGAGTGAACGTAAGTGGCTTATTCCATTTGAAGAAAGGTTGCTCTTGTAACCCTGGGTCTTTAGCCTCTTTCTGAGGGGGAAGAGACAGGTACAGAAACTAATTCCTACCCTTAGGAGGTCTGTCTCTTTGGGGCAATGAACCTCTCTTTCGCTAGGGAGTGAGAACAGCCAGGACTGGGGCATGACTGGGAGGAAGGCATTCTAGGCATGTCGATAGGATGGGGCAGTTTGGCAGATGGGAGAGGGGTGCCGACTGAGCTCTCTGGGACTCTCGCCCACACGAGGCACTCAGGTAAGCACTGTCAGCGCGGGCTGGGTGTTTGGGGAAGGCTTCCTGAAGGAGGCCAAGATGATTGAGAGGAAGAGGAGAGTGTTCTAATAGCCCAGGCAGAGTGTGATGGTGAAAGGGGGCATTCTGGCAGATGGGAGGTGGCCTGAGGCTGAGGTGTGGCCTGGAAGGAAAGACAGTGAGACACTGAGGCTCTTTCCTGGTTCTCCCCACACCTCTTGAATAGGCCAGAGGAACAGAAGTTCCCCAGGGCAACAGAACGGAACAGCCTCATCGTGGAAGGCCCTCCGGGATCAGGACCTCCACATCCGGCAGGAGGACTCAGAGAGGAAGCGGAAACACCTTCCAGACCGGTGGGACCCTGGGCATGTGGGATGGGGGAAGAGGGCGGGGTGTGGGGAGGCTCCAGCAGTCAGAGAAGGCTTCTAGGGCAAGGCAGGTGCATAGAAGGAACTAGGAATGGCATTATGGGTAGGTTTTACAGCATCGGCAAAGGTGGGGTGGCCAGAACATGCGTCCAACTAAGCCCAGTGTTGGCCGGCTTTCCACAGACAGGATGGGCCTGCAGCCAAGAGTGAGAAGGCAGCCCCCAGGAGTCAGCACTGGTTGCACAGGGACCTGCGTGTGCGGTTTGTGGACAAGCTGCACAAGGGTGGCCAGTATTACAACACCAAGGTGGGAACCCTGCAGCCTGGGGCCCCTTCCTCCCCCAGGGGCTGGGCCCCCTTAGCTCTCTAACATTCTCATGTCCCCTGACCCTCTCCCCAGATGACAATTGAAGATGTTCTGAGCCCAAGTACCTGTGTGTGTCGGACAGATGAAGGCCAGGTCTTGGAAGGTGAGTCTGAAGGATGGCCGCTGGGTCGTTACCATCCTGGAGGCTAATCGAGAAGGCTGTCTTAGGCCAAGAGTCTGGCCCAGGAAAAAGGCTGGAAGTTTGGGCAGAGTTAAGGTTTTTTGCAAGGCCCAGCATCCTCTAACAGAACATTAGACACTTCTGTGATGGTGATTTTCTGAGCCCCTCTTTCCCCATCTGCAAATTAGCATGGAAAGGACCAATTTCTCACTCTTGTGACTGGTGCCTTGTAGAATGTGTATTGAGTTCCCAGTGCAGGGCAGGGCTTACGACATGCCCACAATAAACGGTGTCTGTTCTCACCACCACCCGTCGTCATCATACGTAAGTGCTCCCTTTATAACGGTTAGTGCTAGGAACTGCTCCTTAGGTTTCGTCGTCTGTGAAATGGGCGTGGTGGGAATCCCAGCTGTCAGTAGGGTGCAGAGTGGCTCCAGGGAATACAGGAACGGCCCTTCTGACAGGACCCTGGCTGGGCTGGCCCTTGCTGCAGGCCTTACTCCCCTCCCCTCGTCTGCAGGCCTGAGGGAAGACATGCTGGAAACCCTGGTCCCCAAGGTCGAAGGCAACCGGGTGATGGTGGTGCTGGGGCCACAGGCTGGAAGGGTGAGTCACAGACCTGGGAATGGAGGGTGGGAGCATGTAGAGGATATCCTGGGGTCTGGATTGGCCTTGCTGACTCTACCCGCCTCTGCTCTAGGTGGGCCGTCTGCTGGGCCGAGATGGAGAGCGGAGCCGGGCTCTCGTGCAGCTGCGGAGAGAGAATCGGCTGGTGGAGCTTCACTATGATGCTGTCTGCCAGTACGTGGGCCCCAGTGACTCAGAGGAAGACTGACTCCTGGACCCTCTCTTGTCCCCCAGGCTGTTCCCAGTTCTGTACAGTGTGAAAAGCTTGCCTTCGTGAAGGTGGGAGGTCATTGTTGCGCTTTCCACTTGCGGTACAGCCCTGGGACAGGGACAGGGCACAAGCTGGATGGACCAGAAGGGAGGCTAGAAACAAACCCTGTATTTACCAGAAGTTAGTGTCTAATAAAACCTGTTTCAAATACTTAGTAAAATGAAGAGATCATAAATGGTGTGCCGAGCTGTGAGTAGAGGTGGGAGCTGTGCTGACGGAGGTGGGAACCATTCCATTTGTCAGCCCAACCACCCTGCTTGGGCTGCCAGACAAGTTAAAGGATCCATTTGCTCAGGAGCTCACCATCGGAATGCAGAAGCTATGATATCTGGCCCCTGAGCGGATACTGTGGAGTCTGGAACGCCACATCGCTGGACAACTTCCTGAGCAGGAATCCTGGCAGTGGCTCTGCTTTTACTCTTGGTCCCAAGCAGACACTCAGAGGCACTTGAGCCAGTGACAGGAGTCAAGAGGAAGGGAGGCTTCTGCCCACAGATGGGATGTGTTAGCACTACTTTCCAGAGGAGTCAGTTAATTTTCGGACTCCCGTTTTAGTCCCCAAACTGGCTTGAAGGTAAAAAAGTTTTGTCTGTCTCAGGTGGAAAATTCCTGGTTGCTCCAGGTAACTGGAGTCTCAAAAAAGTTAATTGTTGGGGCCGGCCCCGTGGCATAATGGTTAAGTTCATGCACTCCGCTTTGGCAGCTTGGGGTTGGCCAGTTTGGCTCCGTGATGTGGACCTACACACGGCTCATCAAGCCATGCTGTGGCAGCGTCCCATGTAGAAGAACTAGAAGGACTCACAACTAGGATATACAACTATGTACTGGGGCTTTGGGGAGGGAAAAAAAAAAGAGGAAGATTGGCAACTGATGTTAGGTCAGGGCCAATCTTCCTCACCAAAAAGCATTGAAAAAAAGGTTATTGTCAGAGAATCCTCAAACTTTTTCCTGTTTAATGGCCTGAGATACAAAATCAATGAGAGAAGTCAGAGCTTTAGGCACAATTGTTTCTAAACCATCCCCAATCACTAAGTTGTTGATGTAATGGGTGATATTTGAGCTGGATCTAGGCCACTGATACAAACTCCTGGTGCGTCAGAACATGGCACAGGGATGGCAAATTTAAACCCTTACCCCTGGAGCAGGATAATGAAGGTAAGCTGCTGTCTTGAGCCAAAATGAGCAGGTCCAGAAAAACGAGTTGGCCAGATCAGTGGTCATATGCCCAGTAAGGTAAGGAATGGTCAGAAAATCTTCCAATATAGTAACCCCAACATGAAGTACACTTCCACAGACTTTTTTTATCATCCCTAATTAATTCCAGAACTCATCTGTTTTCAAGATTAGCTAAACAGGCTTGTTAAGGCAGACAGCAGAGAATAACCCCCCAGCCCCAGTTCCTCTGGTTCATGAGTCATTGTTGTGATTGCACACGCTGCCCCCAAAATGCCGGGCTGGGTTGTGTTTTGAATCTTGCGGGGAGAGGTTGGGAGTTCTAGAGGTTCCCAATCTGGCGTGTCCGGTAGTCAGTTTCCTTTGCTGCATGTGCTTTGCCCAGTCAAGAATCCTCCTCCTCTCCCCAAATCATAACAAATCCATCTTGGTAACACCTTGAGAAGGCCTGAAAGCCCCCCGGGAGTGGCACTGGTCCCCTGTGTCTGCCCTGCCATGTGGCATAACCTGGCAGTTTCAGACAATCTCTCCATCTCCATGTACCACGATACTTAAAACATCTTTCATCGCATTCCGATCCCCTGGAGTTCGCGTTTCTCACAAGCCTGCCTCTGGAGATGGGGCCCGAAGCCTCTGAATACAGCCCTGTGCCCAGAACGCCTCACGCTGCGGGCCTTTTGTGCTTCCCCAGAGAGGATGCCTCCTGACCCCTCAGTATGAGGGCAGGGCTCCTTACCTTCCAAGAAGTGTGGACAGTAGCAGGAGGCTTTCCCAATCTGCCCCTTGTTCATTGTATACACAGACTGGTTTCTAAAGACCCTTCAAGTCTGTGCCATTGTCTCTCGGCATGCTGCCTGCCATTTGCCTGCTGCTAAGGTTGCCCCTTCGGCAGCGGTTACTGCAGCGACAGCTTCTAGGAGCCCATGAATTCTGCATGGACCGCTCAAGGTGGGGCCCATGACCTGGACAATTTGTCCAGACTGGCTTCTTCCACATCACAGTGACTGAGCAAGATGTGGGTGAAAAAGCATCTGCCTCTTATGCCAAGTTTCTGGAAGTTTCCCTGGCAGGATGCTGCATCTGTTAAAAACTGTCCAGACACGGAGCTGGGAATTTGTGGCAGCGGACTCAAGGTGCAGCTGCTTTGCCTTTCAGAGAGAAGTGAGTTATTTGGGTGATTGGGACTGCTGCCTGGGGCTGAGCTCAGTGGCAAATATGGACAGGTGGCCTCTCTTTTCTGACATTCCTTCCTCAGCAGGGGGAATGCTCCCCTCCACTCCCACCCTGCAGCCTCTTAACCCCCAGGTTTGGAGCACCAGGCAGAGGGATGAGATATCCAACAACCTAGAAAGCTCTATGAGCAGGAGTGGGTCCTCACCAAGTGCCCCTCTTGTCCCAGTTCCTTCCATAGGCATCTGTTGAGCCCCTACTGTATGCCAGGTACTGTTCTGTGTGCTAGGGATGCAATAGAGTAATCATTCATTCAGCAAACATTGTGTCCCTAATATATGCCAGCATGGTTCTAGCTACTTGGGATACAGCCATGAGAGAAACAAAGAGCCTTGCCCTCATGGAGCTGACATTCCAGCGGGGCTGAGAGACAATAACCAATAAGCATAAGAAGTAAATTATCTAGTATGTTAGAAGGTGCTAAGAACCAAGGAGGAGAAAGGACAGCAGGGTAAAGGGGATCTGGTGTGGACAGATGGCAGTATTCATAGGATGGCCAGGGAGGGCTTTACTACAAAGGTGACCTTTGAGCAAAGATAAGAAGGGAGGAAGAGAGTCATGCAGCTCTCTGGAGAGAGTGGTCCAGGCAGGGGAGATAGAATGTGCAAAGGCCCTGTGGTGGTACCCGTGCTGGTGTGTTTGAGGAATAGCAAAGAGGCCACTGTGGCTGCAGAGGAGTAAAAGGGAGAAGGAGGTCGGAAGGCAGGTCAGAGAGGTACTGTAGTGCTTCAAGGGCCACACTCTGTTCTAACTGAGATGAGAAACGTGAGATGCCTCCCTGCAGCCGCTGCCCAAGAGCACCTGCTGCTGCTCCCTCCACCGCCACACTCACGGCCACGCTCAACACACTTGCCCCTCTAGCACTTGCTCAGCCTGGCTGGTTTCCACTGTTGTGAACTGATTCTCCAAGGGCTGCCCAGTGGTGCTGCTAGAAATTCCTGGAAGGCTTTCCTCTCCATCAATGCCAGTCAGGGTACTTGCCTCAAACTTGGGAAGCATTGTCCTTCCTGGGCCTCAGAGGCATCCTCGGCACCTGACTGCCACACACCTTTGATCTTTTTTTTTTTTTTTTTTTTTTTTTTATAATATACAATTCTATTTATACAAATGTCCAGAATACAGAAGTCTGTTGAAAAAGAAAGTAGATAGAGGGGCTGCCCGGTGGCTGAGACACCTTTGATCTTTTACCACTTCTCTGGACGATCACCAGACACCACCAGCAAAAGGGAGAAGCACTAAATGTCTCCCCTGTTCCCCACAGCATCTCACAAGAGGACTGAGCGCCATTACTTGGCTCACTAATCTTTTGGGAGTTCTGATTATCCTCATAACTTCATCCCATCCTCGTCTCCAAAAATGCTTTAAGTCATTAGGGAATAGCAAATTAAAACAACAATGAGTTACCAGTACACACCTATTAGAAGGGCGAAAATCCAACACCGACAACCCCAAATGCTGACAAGGATGTGGAGCAACAGCAACTCTCATTCCCTGCTGGTGGGAATGCAAAGTGATATAGCTGCTCGGGAAGACAGGCTGGCGGTTTCTTACAAAACCAAACGTGCTCTTACCATACGATCCAGCATCACGCTCCTTAGTATTTACCCAAAGGAGCTGAAAACACGTCCACACAAAAGCCCGCACACAGATGTTTACAGCAGCTTTATTCATAATCACCAAAACTTGAAAGCAACCAAGATGTCCCTCCGTAGGTGAATGGATAAATAAACTGTGGTTCATTCAAACAGTGGAACACTATTCAGCACTAAAAAGAAATGAGCTCTCAAGCCATGAAAAGATATGGAGGATCCTCAGATGCATATTACTAAGTGGAAGAAGCCAGTCTGAAAAGGCTACGTACTGGGTGATTCCAGCTCTATGACATTCCGGAAAAGGCAAAACTACGGAGACAGTGAACAGTGGTTGCTGGGAGGAGGGAGGAGGGATGAACAGGCAGAGCACGGAGGGTTTAGGGCAGTGAAACTGTTCTGTATGACATCAGAATGCGGATACACGTCATTGTACACTTGGGCAAGCCCACAGAATGTACAACACCAAGAATGAGCCCTAATGTAAACGGTGGACTTTGGGTGACAATGATTTGCCGTTGTCAACGAATGTAGGTTCATCGATTGTGACAACTGTACCACTGTGGTGCGGGATGTTGACAGTGGGGGAAGACGTGTTTGGGGAGGAGGGGAGCAGGAGTGTATTTTCCACTCAGTTTTGCTATGAATCTAAAACTGCTCTAAAACATAAAGCCAATTCTTTTAAAAAGTGCTTTAAGAATCTTTATGAAAATTAGAGATACATTACCCTCTTTGCCTTTGCCATATGCTATTAATAGATTGTTTTCAAAAAGCAGTAAGACAAAGGTTCAGAGAATCAAGAGAAAGGAAACAGCCAACAGAGTCGCCTGTGGACACCCAAAGGCATAAGGCATTCTGACTCATTTTGGTGATGGAAAGCAATGATATCCATGATAACTTTTCATATTTGGGGCCCTGAGAGATCACTTTTTATGCTCTCTCTCGGAAATATCACAAAGTGACATGCACGTGGAAAGCAATAGTGGTGGCCTATGAAGGCAGAAGAGAGGAGCTGTATTATTTTTAAAATAATATGTGTATACACCCAAGAAACCATCACTACAATCATGACAGTGAACATATCATCACTCCCAAAAGTTTCCTCTGCTCCTTTGTAATCGCTTCCTCCTGCCCTGGCCTCATCCCCAAGCAGCTACTGATCTGCTTTTTGTCACTATAGTTTAGTTTGCATTTTCTAGAGTTTCCTATAAATGAATCATTGAGTATGTACTCTTTTCTGTTGGACATACACTAAAAAATTTTTGGAGAGTCATCCATGTAGTTCCATGTACCAACAGATCATTCCTTTTTTTTGTAAGATAAAATTCACATACAATAGAATCCACCTCTTTAAAGTGTATAATTCAGTGGTTTTTAGTACATTCACAAGGTTATGCAACCATCACCACTATCTAATTCTAGAACATTTCTTTTCTTTTCTTTTCTTTTGGTGAGGAAGATTGGCCCTGAGCTAGCATCTGTTGCTGATCTTTCTCTTCTTGCTTGAGGAAGATTGTTGCTGAGCTAAAATCTGTGTCAGTCTTCTTCTATTTCATATGTGGGATGCTGCCACAGCATGGCTTGATGAGCAGCGTGTAGGTCCATGCCCAGGATCCGAACCTGTGAACCCTGGGCTGCCAAAGAAGAGCATGCGAACTTAACCACTACACCACTGGGCCAGCCCCCAGAACATTTCTAGAAGAAACTCCATACCCATTAGCAATCACTCTCTATTTTCCCCTCCCACAGTCCCTGGCAACCACTAATCTATTTTCTGTCTCTGTGAATTTGCCTCTTCTGGACATTCCATATAAATGAACCATAAAATATATGGTCTTTTGTGTCTGGCTTCTTTCTTTTAGCATAATGTTTTCAAGGCTCATGCATGTTATAGCATGTATCAGTACTTCATTCTTTTTTATGGCAGAATAATATTCCATTTTGTGGATATACCACCTTTTGTTTATCCATTCATCTGTTGATGGAGGTTAGTGTACAAGTCTTTGTATTGACATCTATTTCCTTTTCTCGTGGCTAAACACCTAAGAATGGAATGACTGGATCATATGATAAGTATACATTTAATGTTTTGAGAAACTGCCAATGTCCCAGGTGCCTAGCACAATATGTAACATATAGCAGCTTTTACTGAATAATTGTTGCAGAATTTTATGACAAAGAAAAAACCCTGCCAAACTGTCTCCCAAAGTGGTTGTACAATTTTACATCCCCACCAGCAGTGTATGCGAGTTCTAGTCCCTCCACGTCCTTACCAGTTCTTGGTATGGCCATTCATTTTGATTTTATCCGTTCTAATATATGTTTCTGGTATTTCATTGTGGTTTTAATTTTCACCTCCCTAATGACAAATGATATTGAACATCTTTTCATGTGTTTATTTGCCACATGTGTGTCTTCTCTGGTGAAGAATCTGTTAAAATTCTTTGCCTATTTTTTTTAGTGGGCAATTTGTTTTCTCATTGAGTTTTGAGAGTTCTTTATGTATTGTGGATACAGGTACTTTATCAGATATATACTTTGCAAGTATTTTCTCCCAGTCTGTGGCTTGTCTTTTCATTCTCTTATCCAGGCCTTTTTCAGAGCAGAAATGTTCAGTTTTGATGAAGTCAAATTTATCAACTTGTTCTTTTTAGATTGTCCTTTCATGTCGTATCTAAGAAATCTTTGCCTAATCCAAGGTCACAAAGGTATTCTAGAAGTTTTATAGCTTTAGATTATACATTTTGGTTTTTGATCCATTTTGAATAAATTTTTGTATACGATGGGAGGGATGGACCCAGGCTCACTCTTTTGCACATGGATATCCAACGGTTCTGGCACCATTTATTGAAAAGACTGTCCTTCCTCCACCGCAGTGCTTCGTGCCTTTGTCAGAAATCAATTCTCCACCACAAAGAAAAGAAAAAAATCAGTTGTCCATGTATTTTGGATTTACTTCTGAACGCTATTCTGTTGTATTGATATATTTGCCTGTCTGTAGGCCAATATCATGCTGTGTTGATAACTGTAGCTTTATAATGATTCTTGAAATCACATAGTGCGAGCCCTGCAACTTTGTTATTCTTTTGCAGAGTTGCTTTGGCTGTTCTTGGTCTTTTGCATTTCCGTACAAATTTTAGAATCTGCTTGTCAATTTCTACAGCAAAATAGCCTACTGGGATTGGATCAAATCTACAGATGAATTTGGGAAGAATTGACATGTAATAATATTTAGTATTCCAACCCATGAACGAGTTCTGTTTATATATGTCGTCTTTAATTTCCCTCAGCAGTTTTTGTAGTCTTCAGTGGATAGGTCTCGCACATCTTTTGTCAGATTTATCCCTAAGTAGTCCATATTTCTTGATATTATTGTACATATTATTTTTATTTTTTTTCTTCTCTCCAAACGCCCCCAGTACCTAGTTGTATATTCTAGTTGTGGGTCCTTCTAGTTCTACTATATGGGACGCCGCCTAAGCGTGGCCTGCTGAGTGGTGCCATGTCCCCGCCCAGGATCCGAACCAGCGAAACCCTGGGCCGCTGAAGTGGAGCATGCGAACTTAACCACTCGGCCATGAGGCCTGCCCCAATGTACATACTATTTTTAAATTTCAGTTTCCAATTGTTCATTGCTCACATATAGAAATACAATTGATGGGGCCGGCCCGGTGGTGCAGCGGTTAATTGCGCACGTTCCACTTCAGTGGCCCGGGGTTCACTGGTTTGGATCCCGGGTGCGGACATGGCACTGCTTGGCAAGCCGTGCTGTGGTAGGCGTCCCACATATAAAGTAGAGGAAAATGGGCATGGATGTTAACTCAGGGCCAGTCTTCCCCAGCAAAAAGAGGAGGATTGGCGGCAGATGTTAGCTCAGGGCTAATCTTCCTCGAAAAAAAAAAAGAGAAATACAATCGATTTTTACACATTGATCTTGGATCCTTCAGCCTTGCTAAATTAACGTTAATTTTACTAGCTTTTTTATAAATTCCATTGGGTTTTCTAATAGATAATCACATATCTGCAAATAAAGACAGTTTTACTTCTTCCATTCCAATCCAGATGCCTTTTATTCCCTTTTCTTGCCTTGATGCTCGGCTAGCATCTTCAGTACAATGCAAAATAGCAATGGTGAGAGTAGATATCTGTCGTGTTCCTGATTTTAGGAGGAAAGCATTCAGTCTTTCACCATTAAGTATAATGTTAGCTGTAGGGAGTTTTTTTCCTCTCCAACATACCTGTCATTTATTAAACAGAAATGTATTACCAGCAAGCTCAACACATCCTAATCATAAGCCTGTTTGTAAACTCGGCAAAGTCCTAGCTCCCTGTCCTTCTAGGGACTCTGGCCATACTTTGAACCGGGGGTTCCTTTGAGGCAGAAGAGACAATACTCCGGGGGCAGAAGTCTATTATTTTGTAGTATCAGACAGCCAGTGATTCTCAAACTGTGAACCTAGCCCAGCAGCATCAGTATCACCTGGAAACAGGATAGAAACGCAAATTCTCAGGCTTCTCCAGGACCTAATGAGTTTTACATTCTGGGGATGGGGACCAGCTCTCTGTTATAACGAACCCTCCAAGGGCTTATGACGTGAGCTCCAATCAAGAACCACTCTTCCAAAAACATGACAGAGGTAGGTCTGTTTCAGGGTCAAGCCTGGGGCAGTGCCTCTGAGGACAAAGGCCACAAGTCACAACTAGACTCCCATGCCTGTTAATGCAAGATAGAGAGGGCTCTGAAAAGAGTTTAGCCATTCCACATATCTTTTTTTTTTTAAGAAGCTTTTATTAATTTTTTTATTTAATTGTGGTAAGAACACAACGTGAGCTCTACCCTCTTAACAAATCTTAAGTGTACAACACACTATTGTTGACTATAGGTACAATGTTATACAGCAGATCTCTGTGTTTATTCATCTTGCTTAACTGAAACTTTAAGCCTGCCCCTGGTAACTACCCTTCCAGTCTTTGATTTCAAGAATTTGACTATTTTAGACACCTAAGTGGAATCATGCATCCTTCTGTGTCTGGCTTATTTCACTTAGCAAGATGTCCTCAAGGTCCATCCATGTTGTTGCATAATGCAGTATTTCCTTATTTTTTTAAGGCTAAATAGTATTTCATTGTATGCATATACCACATTTTCTTTATCCATTTATTTGTCAATGGACATTGAGGTTATTTCCACATCTTAGCTATTGTGAATAATGCTGCAATGAACACGAGAGTGGTAATATCTCTTTGAGATCCTGATTTCAATTTCTTTGGATATATACCCAGAAGAGGGATTGCTGGATCACATGGTATTTCTATTTTTAATTTTTTGAGGAAGCTGCATACTGTTTTCCACAGTGGCTGCATCATTTTGCATTCCCACCGACAGTGAGAAAGGGTGTTCCAATTTCTCCACATCCTCACCAACAGCTGTCTTTTGGTTTTTTTGATAATAGCCATCCTGATAGGTGTGAGGTGATGTTTCATTGTGGTTTTGATTTGCATTTCTCTGATTATTAGCGGCAGTGAGAATCTTTTTCATGTACCTCTTGCATAGATGCTCTTCATCGGGTTGAGGAAGTTATTTTCTATTCCTACTTTCCTGAGAGTTCTATCAGGAAATCATGTTTAATTTTATCAACTTCTTTTTCTGCCTCTATTGAGACGATCATATGGTTTCTTTTGTTGTTTGTTAGTGTGGTAAGTTACATTGATTAATTTTTGATTATTAAAGCAACCCTGAATTCCTGGGATAAACTCCACTTCATCATGGAATATTATCTTTTTAATATATTGTTGGAATAAATTTGCTCAAATTATGTTTAGAATTTTTGCACCCATGTTCATAAGGAATATTGGTCTCTAGTTTTCTTTTTCTATAGTGTCTTTATCTGGTTTTGGTATCAGAGTAATGCTCTCCCATAGACGTATTCACATTTTCGGAAGAGTTGTGTAGAGTTGATATTATTTCTTCCTTAAATGCTTGATAGAATTCGCCAGTGATACCATATAGGCCTGGAGTTTTCTTTGTAGGAAGAGTTAACTACAAAGTCAGTTTCTTTAATAGATATAGGGCTATTCAGGTATCTATTTCTTTTTTTAAAATTGCAGTAAAATACACACAACAGAGTTTACCATCTTAACCATTTTTAAGTGTACAGTTCAGTGGCATTAAGTATATTCACATTGTTGTGCAACCATCATCACCATCCATCCCCAGAACACTTTTCATCCTGCAAAATTGAAATTCCATGCACATTAAACAATTGCTCCCTGGGGCTGGCCCCGTGGCCGAGTGGTTAAGTTTGCGCGCACCGCTTTGGCAGCCCAGAATTTTGCCGGTTCGAATCCTGGGCACAGACATGGCACCACTCATCAAGCCATGCTGAGGTGGCGTCCCACATGCCACAGCTAGAGGACCCACAACTAAAAATACAACTATGTACTGGGGGAACTTGGGGAGAAAAAAGCAGAAAAAAATTAAAAAACAATTACTCTCCATTCTTTCCTCTCACCAGCCCCTAGAAACTATCTATTTCTTCTCAAGTGAGCTTTGGTAAATTGTGTTTTTCAAGGAATTTGTACATTTCAAGTAAGTTCTGGAATTTATTGGTATAAACTTATTTATAATATTCCTTTACCCTTTATAGTATCTGTAGAAACTGTAGTGATGTCGCCTATCTCGTTCCTGATTTTTGTAAGTTATGTCTTCTCTTTTTTTCTTGTAAGTCTTCATGTTTACCAATGTTATTAATCTCAATTAACCAGCTTTTGGGTTCATTAATTTTCTCCATTGTTTTTCTCTTTTCTATTTCCTTTGATTTTTATTATTTCCTTTCTTCTCCTTACCTTAGCTTTCCTTTGCCCTTCTTTTTCTAGTTTCTTATGGGGGAAGCTGAGGTAATTGATTTTAGACCTTTCTTATTTAGTCCGTTCTTCTTTTCTAATATTGGCATTTAACGCTATAAATTCAACCCCAAGACAATAGTGGCATCCCACAAATACTAATAATGTTGAGTTTTCAGTTTCATTCAGTTCAAAATGTTTTCTAGTTTCCATTTTGATTTCTTCTTTGATCCATGAGTTATTTTGAAGTATGTTATTTAGTGTCCAAATATTTGGAGATTTTCCAGAGACCTTCCTCTTATTGATTTCTAATTTAGTTCCATTGTGGTCAGAGAAAATACTTTGTATAACCTGAATCCTTTTGCGTTTCTTGAGACTAATTTCATGTCCCAGAATATAGTCTATCTTGGTAATGTAGGGGAACTGCTTCATGCTAGTGACCTGATGACTTTGCATCTATCCACAGAGCTCATGTAGGCAAGGCCTAACCACAGTTGATCTAACTAGGTCTTGGTAGAAGCCTCGTGACCCTCCCAGAACATTAGAGCATGGGAAGCTTGTGAGGAGCTGCTACAAGGCCGTTTCCCAATCACTTTCCTATCTTTGAGGGAAGCTGTCATGAGACAGTTCCTCATTGCCTCCAAGTTCTGATGAGGTATGAGGCTTTCCATCTCACCCCGCCCCGCTGCACACCCTGCGGGTACAGCTGCAGGCTATAAACATGCTTAGCTGCAGCATGAAATCAGCTCCTCAGCAAGAGGATATTCCACCACTTGTATTGAAGTTGTCTGGCCCCTTTTGTTTCGGTGTCATCCTCTGGGACAAAGGATATGGGGAGCTGGCACCTTTGCTACTCTTATCTTTACTATCTATGTAAGTAGTAATCTGTCTGAATCTGGCAAAGGCTTGCTGTTTTTTGACCGGCCAAATATTTCAGCCTTGCTTGACAGGTAAATGCTCTGTATGCATTTGAGAAGAGTGTTATTCTGCTGCTGTTGGGTGGAATGTTTTATAAATATCAATCAGATAAAGCTGGTTGCTACTATTATTTTAAGTCTACTATATTTCTGCTAATTTCCTGCCTAGCTTTTCTGTGAATAACATAGATAGGAATAAGGAAATCTGCAGCTATAATTGTGGATTTGCCCATTTCTCCTTGTAGTTCCACCAAAGTGGAACGTGTGCACTTAACCACTGCACCACCAGGCCGGCCCTAAGATATTTTTCTTATTATTTACATCTCTTTAAGAGATACTCAACTATTTAATCAAAAATAACAACATTTTGTGGGTTTATAACATATGTGAAAATAAAATGCATGAAACAATAGCAAAAAGGTCAGGAAGAAACAAATAAAAACTCACTACTGTAAGGTCCTTATGTGATACCTGAAGTGGTATCATATCAGTTAAAGAGGTACACTATAAGTTAAAGATGTACACTACAAATGCTAAAGCTACCAATAAAATGACAAATGTAAGAATTATAGATAACAAACTAGCACAAGAGATAAAAAGGAATCATTAAAAAGAACTTGATTAATCCAAAAGAAGGCAGAAAACGTGGGAAAAAGGAACAAAGGAGATGGAACAAATAGAAAATAAATAGCAAGATGGTGCACTCAAACTTTGTCATATCACAGTATCACGTTAATCACGTTAAAGGTAAATGACCCAAATGCCCCAGTTAAATGGCAAAGATTGTCAGATTGGGTAAAAAGCAAGACCCAACTATATGTTGCTTATAAGGAACACACTTTAAATATAATGGCATGTGTAGATTAAAAATAAAAGGATGGAGAAAGATAATACCATGTTAACACTAGTTAAAAGAAAGGTGGAATTGCTGTTGTGATATCAGACAAAGTAGGTTTCAGAGCAAAGAATATTACTAGGGATAAAGAAGCCTATTTCATAATGACAAAGGGATCAATTTATCAAGAGAAAATTACAGGGCCGGCCTGGTGGCACAGCAGTTAAGTGCACATGTTCCACTTCTCGGCAGCCCAGGGCTCAGAGGTTTGGATCCCAGGTGTGGACATGGCACCGCTTGGCAAAAGCCATGCTGTAATAGGCGTCCCACGTATAAAGTAGAGGAAGATGGGCACAGATGTTAGCTCAGGGCCAGCCTTCCTCAGCAAAAAGAGGAGGATTGGCAGTAGTTAGCTCAGGGCTATTCTTCCTCAAAAAAAAAAAAAACCCATAAAATTACAATCTTAAATATTTATGCACCTATTAACAGAGATTCAAAATACATGAAGCAAAAATTGATAGAACTACAAGGAGAGGGGCCAGCCTGGTGGCACAGCAGTTAAGTGCACACATTCCACTTCAGCAGCCCAGGATTCGCTGGTTTGGATCCTGGGTACACGCAGAGCACCACTTGGCAAGACATGCTGTGGTAGGCTTCCCACATATAAAGTGGAGGAAGATGGGCACGGATGTTAGCTCGGGGCCAGTCTTCCTCAGCAAAAAGAGGAGGATTGGTGGCAGTTAGCTCAGGGCTAATCTTCCTCAAAAAAAAAAATCTTATATATTTACCTATGTAGTTACCATTTCTAGTGATCTTTACTCCATTGTGTAGATCCAGGTTTCTATCAGGTATCATTTTCCTTCTGTCTGAAGGATGTCCTTTAACATTTCTTGTAGTGCAGATTTAGAGGTATTGAATTCCTTCAGCTTTTTCATGACTGAACATATCTTTATTTTGCCTATGTTTTTTACAAGACATTTTTTTTTTGAGGAAGTTTAGCCCTGAACTAACTGCTGCCAATCCTCTTTTTGCTGAGGAAGACTGGCCCTGAGCTGACATCCATGCCCATCTTCCTCTACTTTATATGCAGGATGCCTACCACAGCATGGTGTGCCAAGCGCCGCTATGTCTGCACCCAGGATCCAAACTGGCAAACCCTGGGCCGCTGAACTGGAACGTGAACTTAACCGCTGCGCCACCAGGCCAGCCCCTGCAAGACATTTTTGCTAGGTATAAAATTCTAGGTTGACATTTTCTTTTTCAGTACTTTGAATATGTCATCCCACCGTCTTCTGGCCTTTTTGCTTTCTGGTGAGAAACCAACAATAAATCTCAGTAAGGATCACCTGTATGTGCTGCTTTTAAGATTCTCTCCCTTGATGATTTTAAGATTCTTTTTCTTTGTTTTTTGAAATTTTGGTTATAATCTGTCCAGGTGTGGATCTCCTTAAAATTATCCTACTCAGAAGTCTTTAATTTCTTGGATGTGTAGATTAATGTTTTTCACCAATTTGGAAAGTTTTTGGCCTTTATTTATTCTGACCCTTTCTCTCTCTCCATCTGGGACTCCCATTATGTGATACATAGGTACGTTTGATGGCATCCCACAGTCTCTGAGGCTCTATTCTTCTTTTTTTTATCTTTTTTTCTTTCTGTGTCTCAGACTGGATAGCATCAATTGATCGATCTTCAAGTTCAATGATTCTTTCTTCTGCCAGCTCAAATCTGCTGTTGAGCTCCTCTAGTGAATTTTCATTTCAATTATTTCATATTTATTTTCTTTTTCATATATACTGTTTTTGTGTTCAATTATTTTAACTCCTGAATTTCTGTTTGATTCTTTTATAATTTCTGTGTCTTTATTGATACTCTCTATTTGGTGAGATAGTGTTATTATACTTCCCTTTAGTTCTTTAGACATGGTTTCCTTTAGTTCTTTGAGCATATTTATACTAGCAATTTAAAATCTTTGTCTAGTTTGTCCAATGTCTGGGGTTCCTTAGAGACAGTTTATATTTACAACTTTTTTTTCCTGCATATGTTCCATACTTTCTAGTTTCTTTGCAATTTTTTAATCCAGACATTTTAAATGATGTGGCAACTCTGGAATTCAGATTCTCTCCTCCCCAGGCTCTGTTGTGGCAGCTGTTTGTTGTTTTTGTTGCTGTTGTTCATTTAGTTACTTTTCTGAACTAATTCTGTAAAGTCTGTATTCTTTGTTGTGTGTGCTCACCAAAGTCTCTGTTTCATTAGCTTAGTGGTCAGCTAATGGTTAGGCAGAGATTTCCTTAAATGTTTTGAACCAATAAGTTTTCAGCCTTTGCCTAGAGTTTCTGTGTGTATGTTGGAACAGGCCTTGAACACTCCAGCAGGTAGTTTACAACTCTGCCTTAGCCTTCACTTTTGCTCACACAGAGCCTCAAGGTCACCCAGAGGTGAGGGCTTAGGGCCTTCTCAGTTATTTCACAGGTATTCTCACAGCCCTGTGCATGCACATGCATGTGACCTTCCAGATTCCCAGGAATATGTCAGAGCTTTTCAAAGCCCCCTTTGGACAACTCATTCCACAGCTTTTCCTTTCATGTTTTTGGGTCAACTTTTTTTTCCTCCAAGTGTTATCACCACCTCAGGCATCTGTAATGTTAAACAACTGACATCGATTGTTTTTGAAAGGCTATTCAAACTGAGAAAGCTCTGAGTCAGGTCAAACAAACACAAGCCCTGTAAGTGGGGGTTTCCAGGGAACTTCCATACAAGTCAAGAATGACAATTCTCTGGGCCTCACACCCATTAGGATGGCTACAATTTAAAAAAAGGAAAATAACAAGTGTTGGTGACGATGTAGAGAAATTGGAATCCTTGTGCACTATTGGTAGAAATGTAAAATGGTGCAGCTGCTATGGAAAAGAGTATGGCAGTTTCCAAAGAAATTAAAAACAAAATTACCATGTGATCCAGAAATTCCACCTCTGGATATATAACCAAGAGAACTGAAAGCACGGTATTGAAGAGATTTTGCACACCCATATTCATAGCAGCATTATTCACAAATAGCCAAAATGTGGAAGCAATCCAAGTGTCCATTGATGAATTAATTAATATGCAAAATGTAGTATATACATACAATGGAATATTATTCAGCCTTTTCTTTCTTTCTTCTTTTGAGGAAGATTGGCTCTGAGCTAACATCTATGCCCATCTTCCTCCATTTTATATGTGTGACACCTGCCACAGCATGGCTTGATAAGCAATGCACAGGTCCATGCCTGGGATCCAAACTGGCAAACCCCCAGCCACGGAAGTGGAACACATCAACCTAACCACTGCACCACCAGGCCAGACCCTTATTCAGCCTTAAAAAGGAAGGAAATTCTGACACATGCTACAACATGGATGAACCTTGAAAGCATTATGCTAAGTAAAATAAGCCCATGACAAAAAGACAGATATTGTATGATTTCACTTATATGAGGTATCTAGAGTAGTCAAGTTCATGGAAACAGAAAGTAGAACAGTGGTTGCCAGGGGCTAGGGGGAGAGGGAAATGAAGAGTTGTTGTTTGATGGTTATGGAGTTGCAGTTTTGCACAATGAAAATGTTTTGGAGGTCTGTTTCACAACTATGTGAATTTACTTAACACTACTGTACATTTAACAATGGTTAAGATGGTGAATTTTATGTTATGTTTTTTAACCATAATAAAAAAATTAACATAAAGTTAAGATGGCAGATTTTATGTCATGTGTATGTTACTACAATGAAAAGTATAAGAACGCCTACTATGTGCCTGGCCTTCTGGTTCATCTTTGTATGACCAGTGCCTGCACAGAGTGGGTGCTCCTCATCTTTCCCTCTCAGCAACATTTGGCAGCTGATGACTTCCTTCTTGAAATGCTTTTTCATTTGTCTTCCAGGAATCCTTTCTTTGTTCTCCTCCTGCCTCACTGGCTGTTCCTGCTCAGTCTTTGGTGGGTTCCTCCTCATTCCCCTGACCTCTGCACCTTGGAAAGGCCCAAGAGCCTAGGCCTCTGACCTCTTCATCTACATTCACTTCCTAGGTGATTTCCTCCAGTCTCATGGCTTTAAATAGCATTGACATTTTGATGGCTACTAAGTTTGTATCTCTAGCTTGTACCTCTCTCCTGCTTTTCAGTGTCTCTAACCACCTACTCAACATTTTTATGTGATATATGTAAGCATTTCAGACTTCAAAAAACAGAACCAAACTCCCAGTTTCCCCTCTCAAATCTGCTCCTCCCGCTGACTCACATCTTAATTCAAACCTTTTGAATCATTCTTAACTCCTATCTTTCTCACACCTTACATCTAATCCATCAACATATCCCTTCAGCTCTACCTTCAAAATAATTCCAGAATACCTCTTATCTCCTCCCAGTGTCCAAGCCACCAAACCCATTGCCCGATTTACTGCAATAGCCTCCTAACTGCCCTCCTTGCTTCCACTCCCCTGCTCCCTCCTTGGTCAATGCCTAGCGGCCAGAGCTCTTTTGAAAAGGCAAGTCTGGTCATGTCTCTCTCCTCTGCTCCAACCCCCCAAATGGCTCTCTAGCTCTCTCAAAATAAGGGCCAAACCCTTTCAAATGGCCTACAAGTTCCTGCAGGATCTGCCCCTACCCCATGCCTCTGTGCCCTCACCAACTCGAACTGCATTGCTATCCTTGTTGATCCTTCTGCCTGCAACACTTTTCCCCCAGATTTCCACATGACTCCCCGCCACCCCCCCTTCCCCCGCCCCCGTCTTCCTTCAGGTCTCTGCTCAAGTGTCACCTTATCACGGAAGCTTCTCTGACCGCCCCAAATAAAACGGCAACTCCTACCTCTACCTCAGTCCTTCCTCTCTGCTAATCCTTTTTCTCTTCATAGAAGTCTTAAATGTGTTCATCGCCTTTCTCCTCTGAGGACAAGGATACTGCCCTGCTTACTGTTCCATTCTGCACTTAGGACTGTGCGCCTCATGATGTGCTGTAGGTGCTCAATCAATGTTGAATAAATGAATGAATGAATGTCCAATGATTCGTTGTTAAATGAAGGTACATGGAAATCAGGATGCTACTTTTCAAAACATCAGAGTCAAACAATTCCTCAATTCACAAACAAGCCATTTTCCAGGATGCATTAGAGAAAGGAGATTCATTCAGGAGTCACACCCACAAGAGAAGGGGAAACCTTCCAAGGAGGGACTCTAATATTAAAGTTGGCCCAACTGGGTCTGAGCAGTTATGTTTAGCTTCAAGATTCATGCTTTGAGAGAGATTTTGACCGAGATGTAGATACTTACAACTCATTTCCACAAATCTGGAATGCCTGAACATTCATTCAATGTTCACATTTCTTTAACACATTACTTACTCATTGGAAATTGGTCCTTTTCAATCCTGACACTCTTCCTCATAACAACTTTGTATGACAAGAATGTGCACCATTCTTCATTCTCAGGCGACTGTCATTTTTTCGAGGAAGATTAGCCCTGAGCTAACATCTACTGCCAATCCTTCTCTTTTCTGCTGAGGAAGACTGGCCCTGAGCTAACATCCATGCCCATCTTCCTCTACTTTATATGTGGGACGCCTACCACAGCATGGCTTGCCAAGTGGTGCCATGTCCACACCCGGGATCCGAACCGGTGAACCCTGGGCCGCCGAAGCGGAACGTGCGCACTTAACCGCTGTGCCACTGGGTCGGCCCCTCAGGTGACTATCTTATTAATAGACAGCATTAAGTAAATAACCAGACCACTGGCTTGACAAGCAAGTTAAAAAGGATTTAAAGACTTAGGAACCCATCTTAATTCACATAAGCTGTTAAGCCCTACTTACTCCAGTGTAAAGTTGAGGTAAAACACTCATTGTGGAGGTGAGGGCAGGGTGGCACTTCCACAACCAGAAGCTTTAACAACTTTGATTAGTAGTTCTGAGTGTGGCCCAGGATCCCTGGGGGTCCCCAAGGCCCAAAGGGTCTGGAGGCCAGAAGTATTTTCACGATACTAAGACATGATCTGCCTTTTTCACACTCATTTTCTCACAGTGTACAGTAGAGTTTTCCAGAGGCGACATGACAACATGTGACATCACAAGAGATTGAATGCAGGAGCAGATATGAGAACCTACCTGTCTTCTATTAAACCAAACATTAAAGAGATTAGCAGAAATGTAAAACAATGCCACTCTTCTCACTAAATACTTTTTGTTTGTTTTGGGAAAATGTTATCATGTAATTAAAAAAAGCGAATGACAATGCTCTAGGAATGGAGCTTTTGGGGCAACTCCAAGTCCATTTTCCTCCCTCCATCCTGCAAGACTGTTGGTTTTCATTGGTACCAGGGAGATGGGGCATGCAGGATAGGAACAAGGCACACTAAAATGCCACAAAGCTCATTCTTACTGAGATTCAGCCATTTTTCGCAAGTAAATGCTCCTCGGATCGTTGCAGGCATTTGGCTAATTTCTAAAGTTCTCAAAAAGTTGATTTGGGCCCCCTGTTTTTTGGGGGGGTTTTGGGCCAGTGTTCTCATTGCTTTCATGTATGGAGGAATGGATTTTTGAAGTCCTTTACTCGGCTGTTCAGAAAATGTCATCCTCTTTCAGCACTTTAAAGATGTTGCTTTAGGGGCTGGCCCCGTGCCCCAGTGGTTAACTTCGCACACTCCACTTCAGCGGCCCAGGGTTTAGCTGGTTTGGATCCCGGGTGCGGACGTGGCACCGCTTGTCAGGCCACGTTGAGGCGGCGTCCCACATGCCACAACTAGAAGGACCCACAACTACAATATACACCTATGTACTGGGGGGACTTGGGGAGAAAAAGCAGAAAAAAAATAAAACATAAAAATAAAGATGTAGGGCCGGCCTGGTGGCACAGTGGATAACTTCGCATGTTCCACTTTGGTGGCCCAGGGTTCGCCAGTTCAGATCCCAGGTGTGGACATGGCACCACTTGTCAAGCCATGCTGTGGTAGGCATCCCACACATAAAACAGAGGAAGATGGGCGTGGATGTTAGCTCAGGGCCAGTCTTCCTCAGCAAAAAGAGGAGGATTGGCAGATGTTAGCTCAGGCCTAGTCTTCTTCAAAAAAAAAAAAAGAAAGAATAAAGATGTTGCTTTACTATCTTCTTGTTTGCATTGTTTTTGACAAGAAATCTGATGTCCTTCTTCTCTTTTTCTTCTTTATGTAACATGTCTTTTTTCTCTGGTTGCTTTTAACATTTTCTCTGTATTTTTGGTTTTGAGAAATTTTATTACAATGTGCCTTTGTGTAGTATTTTCCATGTTTCTTGTGCTGGGGTTCATTGAACTTCTTGAATCTTTGGGTTTATGGTTTTCGTTAATTTTGGAAAGCTTTAGGACCTTATTTCTTCATATACTTTTTCTGCCCCCTCTCCTCTCCTTTGGAGATTCTATTTCCCTGCATATTAGGGCTACTGGAAAGTGTCCCACAGCTCATTTATGCTCTTTTTATTTTTTATGTTTCTGATGTTTTCCTCTGTTTCATTTTGTTAGTTTCTATTGCTATGACTTCAAGTCACTAACGTTTTCTTCCACAGTGCCTAGTCCTTAATCCCAACCAGTGTGTCTTTCCTCTCAGACTCTCTATTTTTCATCTTTAGAAATTCAATTTGGGTATTTTTATAGCTTCCATGTCTCTGCTTAACTTTTTTAACATATGGAGTACAGTTTTAATAGGTTTTTCGGCATCATTCTCTCCTAATTCTAACATCTGTGTCCATTCTGGATCAGTTTCCATTGATTGATTATTATGGGTCATGTTTTCCTGCTTTTTAAAAAAATAACACCTTTATTGAGATATAATTCACATACCACATAATTTACCATCTAAAGTACACAATTCAGTGTTCTTTTTAGTATAGCTACAGAGTTGTCCAACCATCACCACAGTTTCAGAACTCATCTCCCCAAAAAGAAACCCCCTACCCCTTAGCAGTCACTGCCCTTTTCTCCCCAAGCACCTCCTCCCCGCCCCAGCCCTAGGCAACCACTAAGCTACTTTCTGTCTCTGTGGACTTGCCCATTCTGTACATCTCCTATATATGTCATCATACAACATGCGGTCCTTTATGACTGACTTCTTTCACTTAGCACATTATTTTCAACATTCTTCCATGTTGTAGTATGTACAACATACTGCTTCTTTTAATGCCTGGTCATCTTTGTTTGAGTAACAGACATTGGGTAAACAGACATGTTTAGGTGCTGGAGTTTTTATTATTATTATTATTCCTATAAATTTTCCTGACCTTTGTACTGAGATAGTTACTTGGAAGGTTTGATCTTTCAGGGTCTCCCTTTTATGATTTGTTAAGTAGATGTGGAGCAGTACTAAGTCTAGGGCTAATTATTTCCCACAACTGAGGCAAGACTTTCCTGTGTATTCTACGCCCTGTGAACTATGAGTTTTTCCAGTCTGGCTGGGGGGGTGCAGGCATTATCCGCTGCCTGTGTTCCGGGCCCTGTCCCTTCTAATCCGTTTGGTTGGCTGTTTCCCTGGCCTTGGGTAGTTTCCTCATTTGCACGCTCTGATCAGTACTCTGCTGAACCCTCGGGGGGGCCCTCTGCAGCTCTCTGTGGTTCTCTCTCTGTGTAGCTCTCTCCTAATACTCTGTCCTTTGAACTCTAGCTGCCCGTGTCTCTCTGGACTATCTCAATTTAGGGAGGCCACCATGCTCTGCCTCAGTCTCCCCTTCCTGTGCCATAGCATGGAAACTCTCCAAGCAGTAGACTGGGCAATTGTAGGGCTCATCTTGTTTCCCATCTCTCAGAGATCACTATCCTTCATTGCCTGATGTCTACGTCTTGAAAAACACCGTTTCATGTATTTTGTCTGGCCTTTGTTTTGGGGGGGGAGGGGTTGGTTGTTTCATGTGGGAGGGCAAATTTGGTCCCTGTTACTCCATCTTGGCTGAAAGTGCATGACTGAGGGGTTGTATTTGTGACACCTTTTGACAGTGGGACCAACAGAGTTTGCCAATGATAACGGAGAAGAACCAGCATGAAATATCTACTCTTTGACAGTGACAGACTGGGTATTACGGTGCCATTGGTTGAGGATGCGGGAGACAGGAGGGTTTTTGAGCCAGGGAAATTTGAGAGAATGAACATGTCAAACAGGCCATAACATATATGAATCTGGTGTTTAGGAAAGAGGTCAAAGTAGAGGCCTAAATTAGTGGATCTTTCAAATATTTGCAATAATGCAGGCTATAAGACAAGATGAAGTCATCTTTGTTGTTAGTGCCATCAAGTTGATTCCGACTCCTAGCGACCCTGCGTGCAGCAGAGTGGAACCATGCTCAGCCTTTTTGCACCATCCTCTCATCTTCCAGCGCTATATCAGACAATGCTCTGCTGCTACTCATAGGGTTTTCATGGACAATTTTTAAGTGGGCAGCCAGGTTCTTCTTCCTAGTCTGTCTTAGTCTGGAAGTTCCACTGAAACCTGTCCACATGGGTGACCCTGCTGATATTCGAAATATTGGTGGCACAGCTTTTCAGCATCACAGCAACATGCAGTGTCCACAGTATGACAACCGACAGATGGGTGATGTGGTTCCCTGACTAGGACATAGGTGGGCAGCAGCAGTGAGAGCGCCAAATCTTAACCGTTAAACCCCCAGTCACCTAGAGAGAGAATATTGGCTACAAAAGTAAAGGGGCCAGGATCATCAGGGGCCAAAGATACTCCAATATTTTGAAACTGAATAAAATTGGAGTAGACAGAGATGTAGGAGAAAAGGAAGAGTGTGACAGCAAGAAACTGTGGAATGTCGTGGGTGGTCATATGAGAGGGTAGAGAAGTGACTGCTGGTTTGGCAAGATTATTATTCATCAGTGATCCGGTTAAGAGCAGTCTCAGAGAGATGGGGTTGACAGAAGCCAAACTGAATTAAGTTAAATATGGTATAGGACATAAGGAAGTAGAGACTGAAGAAAGCCAGAAGATTGGCTTTACTGAGGAGCATAGCAATGGAGTCACGCCTAGAGCAATATATGGGGCCAAAATTCACAACTAAATATGTCCATGGATGTTGACAACATGAAACAACCTAGATGGCCATCACTAGGGGAACAGCTTAAAAACGCAACATTTATTCCACAGAATACCGTGAATCAGTTAAAAAGGATAAATTAAACAGATGTCCATTATATATCAATACATTTCTTTAGAGGCATCAAAAACAATACTTGAAAAAGGGTAAAGGATGGGTGGATTGCATCAACGTCAATATCCTGAATGCAATATTTTACTTTAGTTTCACAACGTTACCTTTGGGGAAAACCGTTAAAGTACATGGGATTTCTTTGTATTATTCCTCAAAACTACATGTGAATTCACAATTATTTCCAAATTTAAAGTTGAATTAAAAAATATTTCCAGTATGTACCTAAGTGGGGTCATTTTTTTCCCACAGTAAAACATTTATCCCTCTTGCCGTCAAAAAAACATTTTTCATTTTGTAAATAAAACAAAGAGGGGCGGGGGGGATTCCCACCCCTAGCTTCCCCTGGCCAAGAGGACAGTCTCGGCTGTCAAGCTCTCCAGGTCAGGCCCCGCCCCGAGGCTCCTCGGTCGCCTCTCCAGAAGTCTGGGAGGACTACGTATTGCTAACAAGGGCGGCCACTCTAGCCCACCTCGGAGGTCCAAGTCTTGTTAGCCCAGAAGGTTAACGCCCCCAGCTCTGCACGCAGAACCGAGTTGGGGAATCCTCGGCCCGTTTCCGCTCAGCGACGGGGAAGGCTCTCTCGCGCCCACCCGGCCGCAATTCCGTCAGTCATGCCTTTGCGGAACCCCTCCGCCCTGTCAGGATACCGGTGTCGCTCGCGTTTGCTCCCAAGGGCCGCAACCCGGGCGAGGAGGGCTGCGGCCGGGTCTTCCGGCCTGGATGAGTCATTTCCGGTCACAGGCTCCCTCCCCCGGAAGTGAGACCTGATGTAAACACCGGAGCCGGGCGTCAAGGCCCGCGAGGTCAGAAAGCCGGGCCGCGGGCGGCACCGAGAACCTGGGCGGAGATCCGGGACGCGCGGAGGTCAGGTGAGTGCGGGCGGCGCGGACTGGGGCATGATCCCAGAATTGGTTGGGATTTGGAGGAGGGTAGGAGGTCTTTTGAGCAGGAGTCTTGGTGGATGGGTGATCTAGGTCAGGGATCTTGAGTGGGTGCTGGCGTTGGGAGGAGTATGAGGGCGGTCTTGGACATGAGGAAGTGGCGGAGGGGGGCGGTCTGTGAGGCATCCCGGGGCAGGGCTCTTGGGTGGCGTGGGTCTTTGGAATGGGGGCGTGGGGTCCCATAAAAGGGATCTTGGGAGGTGGAGCTGTCTAAAGAATGGGGTCTTTGGGGAGTGAAGCGGTCCGGTGGAGGTGGTAGGAGGTTTGGCACTTGGAGGATGGGGCGGGGGTGTGCCTGGGCAAAGGTCTTGGAGAGATGGGGGTTTGAAGGAAGTGTGGAGGCTCTAGGACAGGAGTCTTAGAGGGGTCTGGCGCAGGCACCTTGGGGGAGTTGAGTTGTCCCAGGTAGGGGTTTGGGGAGTGTGTGTCTTGGGCAAGGTTCCTGAGGGGCTAGGGGCACCATGGGACAGGGTCTTGGGGAGAGGATGGGTGTTCTGGAGGAGGAATCTTAGGGGGATGGGATTCCTGGAGGTAGGTCCAAGCCAGCCCATGTTGGAAGCAGGGACAGCAGAGCACGTGGAAGGGGATGTCCCAGGGGTGGGGGATTTGGAGTGATAAGGGAATCTTGAGGTGGGGTCTACAGGGCATAAGGGGACCTGGGGGAGTGTCCAGGCGGGCCTTGGTTGGGCAGAAGTTAGCATGGCATGAGGAGGGGTCGTCCTGAGGTAGGCATGGGATCCTGAAGGGATTGGGGTAATCCTGTGAGGAGGGAAGGTGTGAGAGGGCTCTGAGGTGGTGGAATAGGTTGGGAGTGTCAGAAGCCGGTGAGGAAGGGAGTTCCTGTGGGGGATGCACCAGCCATAGCAGGTCTCGGGGCCAGGTCAGGGAGATGCAGGAAGAGGCGGGTGTCCTAGCCCCCTTTCCTCACTTATTGACGGGTGGAGTTGGGTGCTAGGTCCAAGTGTGAAGATGAGAAGTGGGTGGGGAGTGGTTTCAGGGTATGTTGGGCATTGGGGCCAGGATTGGCTGGGGGTAGGGAGGAGATATCACTGGGGTACCCCCTACCCCATTACCCCCTGACAAGCAGTCTGAGGGTCAGGGAGTAAGGAGGAGGTGGGGGGTCCAGGCCAGGGTAGGCCCGGAGCTGGGGTCAGCCAAGTGTGAGAAGATAGAGAGGTTCTTGGCCATGCTGTTTGAGGTCTTGGGAGCTTAGAGTGGGGACCCCAGGACTCTCCCTGTGTTTGTCTTCTTTGCAGTCCTGCTGGGGTTGGTAGGTAGCATTGTGAGGAGGAAGAAGAAATCAGTTGGGGACAGGAGTTCTAGGACTTGGAGGACAGACCCCAGGACTCTTTCCAGCTCTACCCCCATTTGCGTCCAGGAAAGCAATCCTGGACCATGACTCAGCAGCCACTTCGAGGAGTGACCAGCCTGCGTTTCAACCAAGACCAAAGTGAGAGACACTTTTGCCTGTACCCTCGTGGGAGGAAGGGAGGGAGGGAGTGAAAGGCCAGGGGTGGGTGTTGAGCCCTCAGCTTCCCACCTGGGCACCCTTTGAGGCAGCCCGGATTCCTCCCATCCCCCAGGCTGCTTCTGCTGTGCCATGGAGACAGGTGTGCGCATCTACAACGTGGAGCCGTTGATGGAGAAGGGGCATCTGGGTGAGCCGTCAGTCGGGGAGAGGCAATGGGGAGAAAGGATGGGCTAGGCATTGGCTCCCACCCCCAGTGACACCTTGGTCTTTGTCCAGACCATGAGCAGGTGGGCAGCATGGGCCTGGTGGAAATGCTGCACCGCTCCAACCTGCTGGCCCTGGTGGGCGGTGGTAGCAGCCCCAAGTTCTCAGAGATCTCAGGTAAGTGCCCTCATCCCATCCTGCCCTTGGCCTAGATTCCCTGGAATCCTGGCCTCTCGTAGGCACCTCAAGACACTGGCAGATGAAGATGTCAGAGCACCTCAGAGTCGCACAGCGAGGCCTACAGCTTGGAAGTCATGGATCTTACAGCTTGAGAAGCTTGGTGTTTTGTCTTCATTTAACAAACATTAATTGCATGCCTCCTGTATGCCATGTCTTTACCTATGGACCACTTGCTGTGAGCCTGGTACTGTTTAAGCACCTTGCATGTATTAACTTATTTAACCCTCTTAGTGACTCTGTATAGTAGGAAGTATCATTATCCTCATTTTTACAAATGAAGAAACAAAGGCCCAGAGAGGTTAAGTGACTTATCCAAGGTCACACAACCAATAGGTTCTAAAATCTTCGAGCTGTCTCTCCACCGCCATCTTGTTTTAAGAGTTTTTGTTGGTCCCATTGGGACTTGGCAAGAGACGCCATAGGCGAGTCACAGAGCCCTAGGATTCTGCTCAGAAATCTTCTGGGGGTATGGACTGGGGGTATGGACTTCTGCCTGGAGGAAGAAGTAGTTACTGACAGGAAGTTACAGGCCTGGGTGTGAGTCTCTACTTAATTGCTGATGGACTGTGAAGTCCTTGGCCAGATACTTAACCCCTTCAAGCCTCAGTTTCCTCATTATAAATGAGTATAACATTTCTAGAACCTCTTCTCTCAGGAATCATGTCCACAAGTGCTCATGGTCTGTGAGGCTCACATTAGGTGTTAGTAAAAGGTCAAGCGAGTGGGTTGAGGTCCTCTGGGGAATAGGGGTAGGTCTTGTGTCACCAGGGCTGCCCCTCACCCTAAACCTTGGCACCGACAACACACCCACCTGCCCAGCAGTGCTGATCTGGGACGATGCCCGGGAGGGCAAGGACTCCAAGGACAAGCTGGTGCTGGAGTTCACCTTCACCAAGCCAGTGCTGGCTGTGCGCATGCGCCATGACAAGTGAGCCTGAGGACTGGGGGTGGGGGAGGTAGGAGGTCCCCACAGCAGGCAAGAGGGTTAGTTCCGCCTGCGCATCCTGCCCTCCCCTCATGGCCATCCTGTGTTGTGATGCCCACAGAATCGTGATCGTGCTGAGGAACCGCATCTATGTGTACTCCTTCCCCAACAGTCCCCGAAAGCTGTTTGAGTTTGACACCCGGGACAACCCCAAGGGTGAGAGGACCCAGATATGCAGGTGTCAGGGCAGGAGGCAGTGGACGGGGCAGAGGGGCAGAAATGAGGAGAGGATGAAAGGGGCACACACAGAATCGGGAAGGAGGCAGGGAGACAGGCTTTGCAGAGAGATGCTCAGAAGGGCTGAGAGATGCTCCTATTCCCAGTCTAAGCATCTTTCCATCCCTTAGCCAGTTCTCTCTGCCCACCTTCGACCTCCCCAACTCCTGAGTAAGGACATGGGTGGGTATGTAAGGGATCCCTGGGGCCTCCTGGGGCTGCCGCAGCTGCATAGGGAGCAAGGGAATCTGCCTCGCTGGTGGGGAGCACAGCCAAGGACAAGCCCCCTGAGAGTTCTGTGGGTAACATGCATCATGGAAGGTCGAAATCTGGCCCTTATCCAGCCCCGTCCATTCTGAAACCCTGCCTGGCCCCTGCCTCCCCTTCACCAGCCTACTCCTGCTTCGTCCTAACACCCTAGGGCTCTGTGACCTCTGCCCCAGCCTGGAGAAGCAACTGCTAGTGTTCCCAGGACACAAGTGCGGGAGTCTGCAACTTGTGGTGAGCCATCCAGTGGTCAAAGAAGGGTAGGTGGGTGGGCTGGCTCCCCCTGTGGACTCTTGGCCCCTGCCCTCCATACTACCCCAAGCCCAAACTGCTCCTTCTACCGAAGGACCTGGCGAGCACAAAGCCCGGAACTTCATCTGCTCCGTTCACCATCAACGCACATCAGAGCGACGTGGCCTGCGTGTCTCTGAACCAGCCAGGCACTGTAGTGGCCTCGGCCTCCCAGAAGGGCACCCTTATTCGCCTTTTTGATACGCAGTCCAAGGAGAAACTGGTGGAACTGCGCAGAGGCACTGACCCCGCCACCCTCTACTGGTGAGTACAGGGTATGTGTGGCAGGCTGGTGACCCTATGCCTCGTGACATGTGGACATCACTGCTGGTCTGTCTTCCAGCATCAACTTCAGCCATGATTCCTCCTTCCTGTGCGCTTCCAGTGATAAGGGCACGGTCCATATCTTTGCTCTCAAGGATACCCGCCTCAACCGCCGCTCCGCGTGAGTACTCCCCGCCCCACCCTGCCGCATCCCCAGTCCCCTGCCCATGTACCACACCTGGGCTTAGCCAGTATTGCCTGCAGGCTGGCTCGTGTAGGCAAGGTGGGGCCTATGATTGGGCAGTACGTGGACTCTCAGTGGAGCCTGGCAAGCTTCACCGTGCCTGCTGAGTCAGCCTGCATCTGCGCCTTCGGTCGCAATACTTCCAAGAACGTCAACTCGGTCATTGGTGAGTGGGACTGGCCCTTGACTGGGTACTGCATAGGCAAAGGCCTGCGAGTTGGACCTGAAAAAATTTTAGGGCATGAGAAGCCTTCAGGAGCCAGAATGGGTAGCTCAGCTCCATCATCAGTAAGTGGGAGGGCACGTGGGCAAAAGCCTGGAGGTAGACCCTAGGCCATGGGACACCTGAGAGAACTGGAGTGTGTGGCTTCTAACCTCTTATGGATCCTCTCCCCCTCCTCCAGCCATCTGTGTAGATGGGACCTTCCACAAGTACGTCTTCACTCCTGATGGAAACTGCAACAGAGAGGCTTTCGATGTGTACCTTGACATCTGTGATGACGATGACTTTTAAGGACCCTGTGGGTTGTGCCAGGAGCCTGCAGTGGCAGATTGCAAAGCCTTTAGGGGGTTGGGAGTGCTGTGGAAGCCACTAGCCAGCAAGCATTAATGGGGCAGGTGCCCACTTTCTACTCAGCAGAGAGTGCCTAAACAGCTCTCTTCCCTCAAGCACTTCGTGAAGACTGTGTACCAGTAAGGCCAGGCCATGGACCCTGGACGGCAGCAGACCCCCTGAGGCTCCCAGCCTGGAGAAGACTGCTAGGCACCCAAAGGGAGTGCCCTAATCCAACCTGTGTGGGGGGGATTAAAAAACTTCCCTGAAAGAGACGATCTTTGATGTGATGAACATGAATAAAAGGCCCTTAATGGTGTTTATGGCTGGACCTCGGGGGGTCGGGTCTGGAGGAGGTGAGGCTGAAAAGGCCCTGCAGGAGTTTCCAGGAAAGGTGTGACGCTCTTGGTCCCTGACGGGATCCTGCTCGGACCCCTCTGACAGACCCTGCTGTCATCTCTGCATGTCCTCCAATGTCTGGGTACTGTGTGCATGAGCCAGCAGCTCGCCCGGAGTAGTCGCCGATGGCGCCCCCGCCCGGGAGCGGGTGGGACCGCCTCTCACCGCATCCGAGACTTGATTTCCCGGCAGCCCTTGCTGCCTTATAGTTCCGGCGTCTTGTTGGCGTTTCCTGTCACGTGTGTTGCTGCGCCTGCGCAGTCCACCTAGGTGGGAAGGGAAGCGTCCGCACGGCTCGGACTCCGTTTCCCAGTGTTCCCCGCGGTGGTGCGGGGGGTAACGGGTGTTGTAGTCCGGCCTCTCTTCTGGCTGGTCCAGCTACATCGACTGGCAGGATGTCGGAGGTGCGGCTGCCCCCGCTACGCGCCCTGGATGACTTCGTTTTGGGATCGGCGCGTCTGGCGGCCCCGGATCCATGCGACCCGCAGCGATGGTGCCACCGCGTCATCAACAACCTCCTCTACTACCAGACCAACTACCTTGTCTGCTTCGGCTTCGGTCTTGCTCTGGCCGGGTGAGGGAGGGCGGGAGGCGCTTGTTGGTCGGGGATGCCTGCAGGGCATGGAGGGTAGACCCGTGGGATTTTGAGGACCGGGAGGGGTAACCTGAGGGGAATGCAAGGCCTGGAAGGGCGAATTCAGTAGAGATGGAAAGCCTAAGGGGCATGGGAGGGGGCACTTGAAGGAAGTGGAACCTGGTTAGGAGGAGGGCCTGGGGCAGGATAGACCTAGGCTGAGGGGGCCCTGATGGGGATGGAAGGTGTGAAGGGAAGACCTGGGGAGGATGGAGAAAGTGTGGAACTGATGGGGAAACTGTGGGCAGGGAGGTGGACCTGGAGATAAGGAGGGTCTGAAAGTGGGACCTGAGTGTGCCCGGGGGGTGGCGGGGCGATGTGAGTGATGGGGCCAGATTAAGGCGGCCCTGGACGACTTAGGACGGGGACAGGGGCGTGGTCAAGTTGAAGGGTGTGGAGGGTAGACTTGTGGAGAATCTGTGCTTGTAGGGAAGCCTGGCTATGACTGGAACGCCCAGGAGCAGGTACCTGTTGGGGAACTTGAGCCAAGAGGGACGACGCAGAGATGGAAGGCCTGAGACAGGAGATGGATAGAGAACCTGGAGGAGGGACTTGGGCGGGGTTGGAAGTTAAGAGTGGGACCGAAAGCCTGGAAGGGGTTCTAGCAATGATGGAGGGGGAATCTATAGGGACATTGGAACCTGGAGGGGCAATTTGAAGGGGAGGAAGCCTGGAAGGAAGTCCTATAAGGACCCTGGCCTGGGGAGAGGGAAATGTATAGCGACAGAAGGCTTGGAAGAGGAATCGCAAGGGCTGGGCTTAAAGGGTGGGTTTGGGGGCAGATTCGGGGGGCGGGGGAGGCTGGAGAGGGGCCCCGCCCGGTAGGGTCGGAAGGAAAGGGCTGGGAGCCTGGGGGCATAGCGGGATGGGAGGGCCTGAAGCAGGAAATCTCAGGGAGATGGGACTGTAGGACTGATGAGAAAGAAATGAGGCTCCACGGAGAAGTGCAGGGCTCCTGGAGCTGGAAGCCCTGGAGGGTAGACTTGTTGGAGACAGGGCTGGTGGGAGTATTTGCCGGGCTGGAGTGTCCGGAGAGGGAGGACCAAAGCTCTTGGGGCCGGGGATCGGGTGGGCGGTGGTCCGGAATGCTCGGAGGCCGGGCGGCCCTCTCCCGCCTGCGCTGCTAGCTTAGTTCCATTGTCCTCGCAGGTACATGCGTCCGTTGCACACCCTCCTAAGCGCGCTGGTAGTGGCGGTGGCCCTTGGCGTACTGGTGTGGGCGGCTGAGACTCGCGCAGCCGTGCGCCGCTGCCGCCGCAGCCACCCTGCCGCCTGCCTGGCCGCAGTGCTGGCCGTCGGCCTCCTTGTTCTCTGGGCCGTGGGCGGCGCTGGGACTTTCCTGCTCAGCATCGCCGGGCCCGTTCTTGGTGAGTCTCCACTATCCTCAGATGGCCGGGGAAAAGGCCAGCGCGTGCGCACGGAGCCAGGCCTGCCCTGGTTCCCGGCCGAGAGGGGGCTGGGACACCCGGCGGGCCTGGCCACACCTCCTTTACAAAGCGCCTTCCCTGGCTTCACTCCCCTCTTCTGGGAATGCCTCGCTTACTACCGCCTTTCCAGGCCTCACTCGGTATTAAGTGCCTTCCACCAGCCACGTCCCCCTTACTGCACCCGCTCTAGCCACGGCCCTGTTGCAAAGCGTATTACTCAGCCGCACTTTCAGGATTAAAGGCGTCCTGGCCACTGACCACTCCATTGCCTGCCTGTGCTCCAGTTCCCCTGTGTGGGCCCCCATTGGTTAAAGGTTGATGTCCCATCTCACTGACCCCCCCTCCTCTCCGTATTGCCCACAGTGATCCTGGTGCACGCCTCGCTGCGCCTGCGCAACCTCAAGAACAAGATTGAGAACAAGATCGAGAGCATTGGTCTCAAGCGGACGCCAATGGGGCTGCTACTGGAGGCGCTGGGACAAGAGCAGGAGGCTGGGTCCTAGGGACCTGGGATCTGTACCCAAGACCTGGAGAATGCCATCCCCACCCTGGCCCGTACCCGGAACCCAGAGCCCTTTCCCAGCCCTTAAAATAGGAGCCCCTTCCCCAGTTCAAAAAGCAGGACATCTGTGACCCTCCCCCCAGGTCCAAAACTGGGCTATCCTTCATACCCAGCCCCCATCACCTAGAGGACACTCCAGTCCTGAACTTGGGACCCAGAGCCACCCACATCAGGCCAAAGCTGGGGCTTGGAGACCAGAGCATCCATGGCCACCTCAAACTCTGGGCCCAGATATTCCCCCCAACCCCAGGCTGGGACCCACCTGTCCCCCATGCTCAGCTCCAAAGCTGGGGTCTGGGACCAAGGCATTCTCCAATCTTGAACCCTGGACCAAGGCTTTTCCAGACCCCACCCCAGCTTTGAACCCAGGTCAAGGCATTGCCAAATCTTGAACCCAGGACCCAAGTGTTCCCAGCCCCCATCAGGGCAGAGGATTCAGGGATCCTGACCCTGTTGAACCCTTGCTCGCAGGTGACCCCACCACTCACCAGTCCCACTTGCCCCGCCCCCCCCTTAGGGATTCTTCCCCTCCCCCACCAAAGTTCCACAGTGGCGAGGACCAAAGGGTGGGGACAGCTCCAACTGGGAATGGGGCATATATATCAGTGTTGCTGCAACAATAAAAGCTGTTGCATCATTCAAGCCAATTTGGGTCTCCTGGGTCAAGTCTGCATGTTTCAATGGCCAGAAGTAGCCTTGTGCTTTTCAGTTCTGCTAGAGACTCTTGACTGGGTCTCTCTGTCAAATGCGTGGACTGAAGTGGTGAGCTCTCAGTTCCTTCCTTGAACCTGTTACCTCTGGAGCAACATTAATGCAGAAGGTAGTTAAGGGCACGGAGTATTTCCTACTCTTTGTGTTACTTAGGGCTCTTGTTCAGGGTTGGCTAGGAATTTGAACACAGACGGGCAAAGAACTTACCCCACATCATAAAGCAAGTAAAGCCAAAGCAGATGACATTATCACAGGCTGTTTCCACAATGCTCTACTGTTTATAAAATGGTGTTATAAAAATATATGTGGTCTTAACTATAGGTGTGGGCTCCTATGGCAAAGCAGATAGAAGAGCAACACATGGGTTCAGTTTACACATTTATTATAGAAATCCCCTTCCAGTGTGGGTAGTGTCTTGGGCCCAGATCCATTGGTACAAAAAAAAGTTTAACACCAGGTAAAGGGGGCAGGGGAACCCCCAGCTCCAGAAAGTCACAGACAGGTATCATAGAAAACACAGGTTGTGTGGATTTGTTTAAAAAGTGGTGGATGGAAAGAAAGCCAAGGAAGACGTGACGTAGCCCATGGCCAGACGTCACCTGAGGATTTTACTGGCATCTACCAGACGCCAGGTTCCACCACCGCAGCATCCCAGGACACAACACATCCGATGGCTCTGCCCTTTGGCCCTCCTGCGGGGCCTCCTGATCGGGGATAGACAGGGCGGAGGCTGCCGCCAAAGGCTGGGCTATCTCACCCTGTGGGCAGAGGCAGCGGGCACAGACAGGCAGACAGGGACTGGGGCTCCTTCAGGCACCCCTGAGGGTGGGAAAATGAACCCAAGCCCCCCACCCAGACTTCAGTCCTTCCAAATGTGGGCAGAGAGCCCACCTCCCCAAGAACTGCCCTGGCGAGGGGTGGCAGGGAGTTCTGTTCACACCGGAGTATCCTGGCTGCCCCAAACAGGGCCCTGAGACCCTATGTGGTCCATTTTGTGGAGGGGGTTCCTAAATGGAACAGGCTGGGCACGGGGACGGGAATGAACCCAACCAGGACGAGATCACAGTTTCCCTTTCATAAAACGTCTAGTGTTGGGGGAAGACAGTGAATACCTAAGTCACAACTGTAAACAGAAATGGAGGAAGGGGCTTGGAGTCCCCATTACACCATCCCCCCCTCTTTTAAGCTAGCTGAGGGCCCTCAGTCCCCAGCACAGTGTGAGAGAAGCAGGGTGTCAGACACCTTCATGGACCCACAGGGAGCTAGGGGCCTTGGAAGATCTGATTGGCGCCCCGACCCAGGACTGAGAACAACCCCACCCCAGGGCTCAGCGAGGTCAGCTGTGTGCTCCCCAGACTGGAGTCATGCCCAGACCAACGAGGGGCATATCAGAAGGGGTCAGACCAGTGTCCCTGGGGTCTGGGGGTCAGAACTGGAGGACTGCTCCCCCTCTAGCGTCAGGTCACTTAAACGAGCGCTCAGCTCCGGGGGGTACAGGAAGTCCGCGTAGTATCTTTAGAAGGGGTAGCAGGAGTCCGGAGGACAGGGCGGGAAGACAGAGAAGAGAGGAAAAGACAGACAAGACACAGAAAGAGAGGAAAAGAGGCTCGTTAAAGAGGCGGAGGCAGGCACAGGACAGCACCTTTAGGCTCGCAAGGGTGGGGCATGGTGAAAAGAGGAAGAGAAAGGCAAGGCACACGGGATGTCCCTTCCTGCCAGCACCCTGGTTTCAAGGCTCATTTTCAGCTGACATGCACTGGCTGTTAAAATATTAAAATTCTTCTATAGCTTTGTAAAAAACTACTGCTACCAGGGCCCAAGATACCCCTCCACCGAGACCCCGTGGACTAAGGCAGCTCAGGCAGGGCCCAGAGACCCTGGGCCAAGGCTGCAGCTAGTTCTCTTGTGGTCCAAGTCATTAGCTATCACGACCAGCTGCTCTCTGGCCTGGATGCCTTTGCCATATGCCTCAAGAGACCCCTACCCATCAGTAAAAGCACCCCCCATACCTGCCGGAGACAGGGGGCGCCGTGAAACTCCTTGAGTGTGGGAGCGGCGCCTGGCTGGGGGCCCCATACAGCGCCTGGCCCACCTCATAGCAGCGGGCATGGAGGAAGGGTGGGTGTTGCGGGCCCATGTGGGGGAGCACAGGCCGGCGCTGGGGCCCCGAGGCCAGTCCCGAGTTCCGGATGTACCAGTCCCGCAGCCCCTCCAGGGCAAGGTTCTTGTGGCCGCTGCGCTCACCAGCTGGGGGGATACGGGTGGGCGGCGGCATCCACAGCAGAGGGTTTGGATGCACCTCTGGACCCTCAGTGGCCTCCAGGGGCAGGCCACAGGGCTTGGTGCGGGTGGCACGGGTGTGGGGGTCCTTGCTGCGGAGGAGGGGGCTGCTGCCGTCAGCTGCATACACAGGTGGTGGGCCTGGGAGCATGGCGAGGAGCCCATCCCGGCGGGAGAGGGGTCCTGGGACCTCAGCTGCGGGCAGCAGCTCCCCCCAGCCTGCCCCGCCGCCACCACGGGGCAGGCCCCGGTCCAGGGAGTAGTCCAAGAGGAAGTCTCCGCACACAGGTGGGAGCCGGGGGGCCCCGCGGGAGGCAGGGGCTGCTGAGCTAGGCCGGGCAGCCCGGGGAGGGTCTGGGGGGCCTGTTGTGCGGGAGGAGAAGGCAGGGGTTGGTTGGGGGCGCTCATACAGCACCTCACTGCTCTTACAGACCGGGGGGCCAGTGGCAGGGGGAACCAGAGGTGCAGGTGGGGAGCTGGCTCCCCCACCACCTGCCCGGTCCACTAGCAGGGCCTCGGAGCTGTTGCTGCGGCGGGTGCGAGCTGCAAAGAGGGAGGCGCGGTCGGAGGCAGGGTCCGCCCGTGGGAAGCCCATCTGGGAGTCCTGGCTGCCGGACCACTGGCGAGAATGGAGGCCTTCGGGTCTAGGGGCGCAGAGGCGGGGGTAATGGGAGGAGGGTCAGAAATATCAGGCAGACGGGCTGAGTGCCCTCCCTACCCCACCTCTTTCCAAGCCTTCGCTTCCACATCTCCAAAAGGGGCCCAGGATTAGCAACTGTGTGTATAAAGGTGTCAGGTGGTGGCATGTAAAGGACAGCAGAGGTTCTGTCCCTGCCTGGGGGGCCCAGGGCTTGAAAAGGAATGGGAGGGCCTGGGGCTGTCAGCTCCGAGGGAGAGGTGAGTGTGTGCGGGGCTGAAGCGGAAACGCCAGCAGAGGAGGGGCCCAGCAGAGGGCTCTTCCTAACACCCGGACCCCTCACCCCTGCTAAGGCACTTCTCACAGCTCCCCACCTCCTCCACCATGAGGCCCTAACCCTCAGGCCTGGAATTCAAGACCCTTCCTGAAGTCTCCGAGGCCCCGTGCGTATGAACCACCCAAAACTATCATTCCAACAGCCCCATTCACAGGACACAGTGCCGCAAGGATGGGGACTTTGTGTTGTTCACAGTCCAGGAAAAGGGGGCACCCAGGGAGTGTTTGTTTAAGCAGCAGTAAGGTACAGTGACTAAAAGCACCAACTCTGGAGTCGCACTTGCCTGGGTTCAAATACCAGGTCTTCAGTTTACTAACAAGTCACTTGACCTCTCTGGGCCTCAGTTTCCTCATCTATAAAATGGGACTAACTGTAGCACCTACCTCACAGGGATCTTGTGACAATTAAATGGGTTGACACCAGGCAAAGCCCTGATTCCTAGCAGGCAGCAGGCACTCAGTGCATGTCAACCAGAACTTATTATGCCTACAGTGTCTCTCAGAGGCACGTATTATGATGCCCATTTCACAAATGAGGAGACAAAGATTCAGAGAAGGGAAATGACTTGTCTAAAATGCACAGAAAAGCCCACACTCAAATTCTGATGCTTCTGCCCCAAATTCCCACCCCCTTCTTCTCCACCAAGACAAATCCTATTCACCTTTCAAAACCCAGCCTCTCACGTCCCACACCCTTTGAGAATGCTCTCCCCAACACCCCCAGTTAGAACTGACGGTTCCCTCCTCTGGTCCTCAAAGCCACCCTCAGAGTCCCCTTACTTGCAAAGCTGGGGGCCAGCGCCCCGGGTGAGGACAGGGGTGGCAGGCACACTTCGCCCCTCAAAACTGGAGGCACTCCTGGGCAGCGAGCGTGTGGGGCTAGACAGAGACGAGCAGGCCCAGGTGGGGGTCCAGGTTAGAGACCGTACCCACTAGGAGGCCCTCCTGCCAGCCCAGGCTCAAGATCCCGCTCCTGGCTCCTGGAGAAGGGGCTCACCCTCACCTGGTGGGGCTAGCCACAGAGTTCCGCCGGCTCTTCAGATCCCCATAAAGATCTGATGGGGGTGGTTTCCACGGGGTTCGTCGCTCAGGGCTGCCCCCAGACACCGCCCGCAGCTGGTCCCAGGCTTTGGGTGGCGAGGGACGCTCGGCCAAAGGGAAGCAGCCACGGGGCTCCTCTGGGTGGAAGGGAGAAAGTGGGGGAGAATTCAATGAGAGGGTCGCAACAGGTTGTAGGCAAAGCAAAGGGCAGGGGCTAGGGAGGCAGGGAGGGGCAGAGGGCTGGGCAGGGCTGAGCCAGCTGAGGAAGAGCTAAGAGATGAGGCAGGAACTGAGGCAAGAACTGGGGCAGGCGGGGTGGGGTGAGTCGAAGAAGATGAGGAAGCCACAGGAGGATGGGGCGTGGCTGAGGAGGAGCTAAAGAGGGAGAGGAGGGGCTGAGCCCCAAAGGATGGGTGGGTTTGGGGGATAGGGGTCCTCACCATTATCATGGCTGGCCCCAGACTCTGAGAGG
This sequence comes from Equus quagga, assembly GCF_021613505.1. Lineage (NCBI taxonomy): Eukaryota > Metazoa > Chordata > Mammalia > Perissodactyla > Equidae > Equus > Equus quagga. Next base: position 83,283,452 of record NC_060276.1, read on the forward strand.
GAGCTGCTCTCCGAGTGCAGAACTACATCCTCTAGGGGCAAGAAGGGGGAGACCGGGGCCTATCAATGCACGGCCTGGGTGCTGTCCCCTTACACCACTGGACAGCCTCCTCCTCACCCTGCTCCCTTCCCCAGAGCCCACCTTTACCTGGATTCAAGACCACCAGAGGCTTGGCTCCTCACTTTCCCGGAGCCTCGTGGTCAGTTCCCAGTGGCCTCACCCTTGCCCAGCCAATTTATCACAACTTCCCTTAGTGGTCGGTCCTTTAAGTTCTGTCTGCCTCCCACTTTTCACTGCCTGTTCGCCCACCCCACCCCTCCCACGTCCCCTAGCCAGTGCCCACTCTCCCACTTTCACTGGTGAGGTGATGGGGCCTGGCTCACCTTGGCTGAGCTGAGCGAGGCGCGTGCCCAGGCACACTCCCTGGGTGGTGATAACTGGCCCCGTGGACAGTGGCGGGAGCACTGGGAGGCCAAGGCGGGCCCGGACGTCCCCGAGCTGCTCCTCCAGCTCATGCAGCCTCCGCAGCGCGTCTGCCTGCACCTGGCGCCGGCGTCGGCGCTGCTCGGCACTCAGCTCAGGGGCCAAGGCCAGGCGGCGGGCAGCGGCCGCAATCTGCTGCTGCACTGACACCTCACGCTCCAGGGCCTCAAGAGCCAGCTCCTACAGGGCCCACCCAACAGGGGCGGACAGGACCAAATGTTGGAAGTGGCACAGGGACCAGGCCACCGGTGGCAGAGCTACACTGGAGACGGGGCCTGCTCTTCCTGGGGACAGCCTATTCCGGGGTGGACCTTATTCCTTCTGGGAGCAGGGTCTGTCTTGATTAGGAGCTGGGCCTATTCATCCTCCAGAGGGTGAGAGGCTTATCCTGATGGTTAGGGACCAGCATCCTCCCTCAGACCCAGAACCCACCTCCCTCCAGCCCGGTCCCTTCTCACCTTAGCCTCTCCTTCCCCTGGACGCAACCCCCACTCTGCCCACGGCTTCCTCCAGGCTCCTCCTCCTCTGGACCCATCTCGCCCCCATCTTGCTCTCCATGCCCATCTGCTCACCTCAGTAGGGCACAAGGAGTGGTGTGCTGGGTTGGGGTGCAGTGGAGGGTAGGCTCGGGCTGCAGGGGGCCGCCGGCGGACCAACTGAGGCCGTTCACCTGGCTCCAGTGGGCACTCAGGGGGCAGTTGGCCAGTCAGCTCCTGGGCGGTGGGAGGCAGGGATCAGAGACCACCAAGCGTTAGTTGGAGGGATGGGGCAAAGCAGTAATGACCCAGAAGCTAGAGAAGCCCTCTGAGGAGCCCAGTGCTGCTGAGCGCCCATGCCTATTAGTTCTCTTTCTCCTCCCAATTCTCCACTGGGCAGATGCGCAGCCCCCCGATGGCCCAAATCCCCAGGGCGGTGGCCATGGGAGGCAGGGGGGGGCATATAAAGGTGACACAGTCTATGCGCTGCATATTCTATAACACTCCCTTCAGGGCCTGGGGCTGCAGGCTCTGAACCACATTATTATTTCTGGCAAACTGTGGACATTTACACCAAGAGGGGAAAATCAAAACCATAAATCACCTCATGTCAGTTCAGGTCTGGTTTTACTGCCGAATTTTGGAACTAACTATTGTTTTTTGAGGTTTTTTTGCATTTCCAATTGTTGATAGGGGATTGTGGACCTGCCCTGCCATATTTTATTGATTCCAAGACATCTAGTTGAGCTGTGAGGAGCTGGAGGGTGACAGGGAGTCCACAGCTCAGCACCCCCCGCCAGGCTGCCTGCCTAGGGGCCCCGGCTCCTCACCCCCTCCCCGAGGCTCTAAGGGCCAGGCCTCACCGCCTCCTGGAGACACACTTTGCGCAGCTCCTGAAGTTTCAGGCTCAGGGCCTCCTGCAGGGCCCGCTGCCGGTCAAGCAGCCCCCGCAGACGCTCTGACTTCACCTGGGGGGCGGCCTCTCCAAACAGGGCAGCTGGACACACAGGGAGTAAAGATCAATGGAGCAGCCAGGACATCCTGGAGCAGCTGTGAAGCCAGGGGCCAACCCTTCCCAAACGGACATGCGGTGACTCAGAGCAGAGGAGGAGGCAGCGGGAGGGGAAAGCAGCCACCGACCTGAGGCATTGAAGGTGGGAGAGCTGATCAGCTGACCTTTGACTTCCATCCTGGTGCTGTCAAGAGGCCGGGGCTGATGGCTGGACAAGGCCTGGTAGCGATGCACGGGAGCCATTAAGGAAGCACATCCCTCAACCGCCCCCCTTACCCAGCTTCCCACACCCCGGCTGGGAATACGGGGTACCCTGACCCCACCCGCCTGCTTGGCCTGTCCTCTCAGAATCGGTGCCAATGTCTGGACCCACTTGGCCCTGGTACCTTGGTTCCCTTCCCATTGAGTGGGAGTACAGCAAGTGGGAAGCCGGGCGGACTTACAACGCCTCCTCAGAGGCCCATGGGTCACCGTCAGGAGTCTTGCCTGGGGAGGGAGAAGTAATGGTACAGATTCATCCAAGTATAACAACAGTGGGCATTTATTAAGCACCTGGCTGCCTGGAACAGTCACCTTCTATGCCATATTGAATCCTCACGACCACCCTGTGACAGGTCTGTGATGATTATTACCCCCATTTTAGAGATGAGGAGAACAAGGCTCAGAGAGGGGAGGGAGCCTGCACACCACTAAGGATGCAGCCCGGGCCGCCCCTTTGGTCCAACACTCTCCCTCACTAGAGCTGCTCCAACTCCCACAATTCCTCAGGAGCGCCCAGGCCTCAGGGCCTTTGCCCAGGCTGTGGCTGCTGACTGGAGTGCTCTTTTCCCCTCTCACCACTCCAGTCCCTGGTTCTCACTCTGGGGCTTAAATGTCACTTCCAGAGGGGGCTCCAGCATTACATCCCCTCATAACTGCTGTCCAACAAGAGACTGTGCCTTCTTCATACATTCACAAGGACAGGAAATGCATCTGTCCCGTTTTCATCAGTATTTCTGGCACTTCTAACACTTCTGTGCACATAGCACGTGCTCAATGAACGTCTGCTAGGTGCATGAAAGAATGACAAGGGAGGGCCGGCGCGGTGGCACAGCGGTTAAGTTTGCACGTTACGCTTCGGTGGCCTGGGTTTCGCTGGTTCGGATCCCAGGTGCAGACATGGCACCACTTGGCAAGCCATGCTGTGGTAGGCGTCCCACATATAAAGCAGAGGAAGATGGGCAAGGATGTTAGCTCAGGGCTAGTCTTCCTCAGCAAAAAGAAAGAGGAGGATTGGCCACAGATATTAGCTCAGGGCTAATCTTCCCCCCCCAAAAAAAAGAATGACAAGGGAGCTGAGCCAGGGATCAAGCCCAGATCCGTGGGTCTGTTATCCCAACTCCAGCCTGTGGTCCTGTGCGGCAGGGAGACTGTTCCCTTGGCCCCGGACCCTTCTGGCCCCTCAGGACCCAAGCCTCAGCACCCCAGGGAAGTCACCCTGCCGGGACTGTGAGTGGCAAAGTCCGCAGCTACAGATAACAAGCTGCCTGCCTTCTGCATCCTTCTCTGCCCCCAGACGCCCTGGCTGACCATGGAGCCTGCCTTGGCTGGCCGCCAGCCCTGCCCTCGTCCCCTCCTCTGGAGTTTGCTCCTGCCCTCCTACATCCTGCTCGGTCCCCAGCTGGGCCACCAGGTGACATCACCTCCCGCCACCTGGCCTGACTTCAGTAGCAGGCAACAAGGAAGGCCTCATGAGGCTACAGAGGTCCCAGTCTCACCTACCTTGAAATCCCCAGTTTGTCATGTCACGGTGGCTAGGTGTGGGGAAGACCCAGGCAACCGAGGATGCACGGGTTCAAGCCCCGTCCCCATCTATACATTGGGGATGTGGCCAAGCAGCCAATATGCTGCTACCAGTTTCTCGGCAGTCCTCCTACCCGTCCCACAGGGCCTGAACCGCCCCCGCAAAGCAGTGGCTCCCCGTCCTCAACATCAGGGCTGGAGACCAGTCCAAGCCCTTGCACACGCCCAGGCAGCAGTGTGGGCTTTGCAGAGGCACTCACACGCCCACCCTCCAAAGTCTGACAGTGCCCAGTGTGGCAGGGTTTACTCGAGGACCCAGCTCAGCCTCCTCTGCCCCTCGGCTCCTGGGGCCCCTTCTTCCCCAGTCCCCATTTTGGTTTGAGGAACTCTCCCAGGGCTCCCCTAAACCTTCCTCTGCCCCCACAGGAACCTCAACTCTGCCCTAGGGGGCCCGTTCACCAGGAGTGGTCCCATATCCAGCACTGGGCTGCCTTGAGCCTTCCTTCTCTGGGAGCTCACGGCATCCTGGAAGTCAACACGGGGTCCAAACAGGAACCCCGACTCCACCCTGGCAGTCTGACCTCGGGGACATAGCTAGGGCCTGAGTCATGGGGTCACTGGGCAGGCTAGACACAGGGTCAACGCCCCACACCCCCACACTCGGCTCCCAAATCTGCCTCCGCTCAGCTGCCCTCTGCACATTTGCCCTGGGGCCTGGGGCTGCCCCATCCCCACCTGGAGATGGTGAGAAGGGGGACCCCAGCAGCCCCCTGCCCAACACACCCCCACACGAGCCCCTGGGGCTCCCCACTGGTGACCCTGTGCCCTGTCCTGTCCCAGGATGGGCTGCAGCAGGAGAGCTGTGGAGGGCACCCCCCACACCCAGAGGCGGGCCCAGCAGGTTTTTCAGGTCTGCCCTTCTGACACCACAGCCGAGAAAGAAATTCCTGGCTGTAATGACTGTTTACAACCAAGACGCTTCACCTGGGTGGCACCCCAACACCCTCAGTGGGACCCCCATTTCCACATCCTGCCATGGTTTGAGCAAATGCAAACTCCCCCTGTCTGGGATGCTTCCCTACGCTGCCCTAGAGGCCCCCTGCCCCCACTCTAGGTGAACAGGTCGGAGGCTGGCAGGCAGGTACTGGCAAGTAGTTTCTCCATAGCCCAGTCTGGGCTCTCCTGGGGACTGGGCTGAGGGAGGGCAGAGGCTATTCATGCAGGGGAGGACGGAGGAGAGGAAGGGCGGGGAACAGAGAAGGGGGATTCTGGCTTCTCTTTTCCCCCATCCCTTCTCCTCGTCCATTTCCGGCAAGAAATCAGCTTCATGCCAGGAAAGGAAATGGGATGTTTTGGGCTTCACCCCTCTCCTCGGGGCCCCCTTCCTTGCTGTCCCTCTTCATAGACCTGGCTCTCTCCTGCAGGGAACTTCAGTATACCCTAGCCCCTCCTCCCACACCCCCCGCCCCTGGACCCACTGCTCCCAGGTGCTCACCAATGCCAGAGACGTGCTGTGGGGTGGCCTTGGGTACCTCAAAAAAACAGTTGTCTTGACCAGGCCCTGCTCCGGCTGGTAGTGGCAGTGAGCGGGGAGTGCAGTGGCGGATGCCTAGGCCGCCTCCCACTAGGCAATGGCCCAGCCTACCTGGCCAGGGACTGGGCAGGCCCATACCTTTTAACCCTTGCCTGCCTGCCTGCCACCAGGGCTCGGGCTACCCTCAGGGGCAGTCTGGAAGCCAGGTCCCCTCAGGGTGTCCAACATGGCCAAGACCTGGACCTCCCCCCTCACTGCCTAGCAGAGGACTGAGGAAGAAGGGCTAAGGGTCGTGGCAGCGGCAGCTGACTCTGGTGCCGCTCAAGTTCCCAGATCAGACTTGGCCCAGCCAAGGGTACTACCTAGGAGCTGGGGGACAGAGAGCCGGGGAGCTGCTAGGCACACAGGAGGTCTTGGGTGTAAATTGGGTGTGTGTCTCTTGGCAGCACACATCACATTCCTGAGGCCCCTACCCTTCCCTCCCGGGGCAAGGCAGGGCTGGGAGAAGGTCTTAGGTCTTAGAGCAAGTCCCACCCTCACTGGGATGATTATTGCCCAAGTTGGGAGAGAGGGGGTCAACTTTTCTAAGGAGAGACCAGGTCTCAAGACTCTACCACCTTCTGCAGCTCCAGAAGAAATCATCCTAGCAAACCAACAACACACACATGTGGTTCAAGCCCTCCAGATCCCTACAAACCTGGGAGGAAGGCACCAACCCAGCTCCTCAGAGCCAGCCTGTAGATGTGGAAGCTGCGGCTCGGGGAGGTGAAGAGGCCTGATTCTGATCACAGAGGCATAAGAGCAGGTAGAAGCAGAAGTCGGGGGGCTGGCTCCTGCGGTGGAGGCCGACAGAGGCTCCTCCCGCAAGGGAGGAGGAGTGGGAAAGGGGGCTCACGCTTCTTCACGACCAGGCTGGGTCTCCCCCATCCACCCCCCTGCCCCGAGGCATTTCTGGACAGATGCCAAGGAAACTGAGGGCTCTGAGTCCCCCTGAGGTACTGTCTTCCCCACACCGCCACCCGAGCTCTGGGCCTGTCCCGGCATACACCACACAGCCTGTACTCCATTTGGGACCATCTACTTTGTGACCTCAGGGCCCAAGCCCAAGCCAGGCCCCTGCGGCAGCCCACGCCATGATGTGAAAGCAGAGTGAGGAAAGCTCCCTCTCTGCTTGGCAGGCGGGCCAAGTCCGGAGAGGAGCTCACTGGATCAGCAACGCCCCACATACACGCTATTGTGGCCTCCCGCCACCCTGCCCACCTTTCTTCCTGGGTGTGAGATTTCTGGCATGGGACACAAAGGCCCCTTTCATCACCCCCCTTCTCCCCCCGCTTCACTGCCTGGGGCTGGTGGAGGCGGTAGCCATAAGGTGGGCAGCTGGGTGTTGGTGGGGAGTGTCCTCTCAGCCATGGCCTCTCCTGCCTCCTGTGGGACACCAAGGATGTTGGGAAGAGGGATGTTTATAAAATCAGAGCCGAGAGGGACAAGGGCATCAGGCTGGCAATGAAGATTAAGTCTCAAGTTTTCTTCATCTGTAAAACGGGTACACGGTGGTTTCAGAGTGGTTTCAGAGCCGACAGAGGCGAAAGGAACTTTGGAAGGCATTTCAAAGTGCATGGTAACTCGCACCACGTCATTAATGACTGTTAATGACGACAATAATAAACTCACGCAGGTGGAGGGCGCGGGAGTGAGGAGAGGAGAGTAAGGGCCCCTCGGGCCAGGCAGACAGATGGGGCAGAGGCACCCACACACACCACTGCCCTGGCCCACGACTTTTAACAGCCTAGAAGACAGCCAACCTCTAAGCCCCACCCCAGCCAGGACCTGAGCCTCACCCGGCCTCATGTAGGGGTAGCAAGTGGTGGGTCAGGGATTCAACCTAGCTCTGCCACCTACTGGCTGTGTGACTGCTTGGACAAATCACTTAACCTCTGTGCCTGAATGTCCGCATCTGTAAAATGGGGGTGACGATAAGAATATGTACCTCACAGAGCTGCTGTGAGCATGAGTTAATACATTTAAAGCTTGCTTAGGACCATGCCTGGCCTGCAGTAAATGCTCAGTATGTACTGGCTTTCATAATTACAAATATTTCTCCATATGTATATGTATATTTTTGAGAGACAGCTGGTATCCCTCAGCCTCCAAACCCTCCCTACTTGCTACCCAGACATGGAACCCTCCCTACTCGTCAAACCAAACATATTTGAAACAAGGCTGTTTTCCCTCATTATCCAACCTCTCCCTACTCAACATCAAAAACATGGGAACCTGGGGCTGGCCTGGCGGCATGGTGGTTACGTTCACAGGCTCTGCTTCAGTGGCCTGGGGTTCACAGGTCCGGATCCCGGGCGCCGACCTACACACTGCTCATCAAGCCATACTGCTGTGGTGTCCCACACACAAAACAGAGGAAGACTGGCATAGACGTTGGCTCAGCGACAATCTTCCTCACCAAAAATAAAATGCAGGAACCAAATATATTCAGGTAAATTGTCCAAACTCTCACTATCCAAATACAGAAACTGAATGGATTTGGATACATTTTTGAGGAAGAACTGTATCCCTCACTCTCTGAGCTTTCCTTACTCACCAGGCAAAATGCAGAAACCAAATCTGTTTACACAACACAGTACCCTTACTATCTCAACTCTTGCCACTGGAGCTCAGGAGAATGAGTAGATTTGAATATATATATATATATATATATATATATATATGTATATATATTTTTTTTAAGAAAGATTAACCCTGAGCTAACATCTGCTGTCAATCCTCCTTTTTTTTTTTTTTTTTTTTGCTGAGGAAGACTGGCCCTGAGCTAACATCTGTGCCCATCCTCCTCTACTTTACATGTGGGACACCTGTGACAGGATGGCTTGATAAGCAGTACATAGATCTGCACCTGGGATCCAAACCAGCGAACCCTGGGCCACCAAAGCAGAACATGCGAACTTAACCACTGCACCACCAGGCCGGCCCTAAATACATTTTTGAGTTACAGCCATTATCCCTCATTATCTGAACTCTCCCTACTCACTGTGTAAAATGCAAAATCAAAATACCTTCAGATAACTTGGTATCTTTCACCGTCTGAACTATCTGAACTCTCCTACTCAGAACTTGGGTACCAAATACATTGTGACAGTGAGGGATGCTTGTGTTGTTATTAATAGATTTGGATAAATGTTTTAGATAAATGAGACAGGTCTGGGATCTCATTATTCAAACTCTCACTACTCTCTATGAGAAATGCAGGAACAAAACATAATTGAATAATGTGTTTCCTCCTCGCTAGTCAAATTCTCCCTGTCCACCTCAGAATCAAGGAGATTCAGACAGTGAGACAATCTCGTATTATCCTTGTTGTTGTTATTGTCACTACTGGATGGGCGTGATTCTTACATGCAGTGACACTCCCCCTCCCCCCGACCCCAGATCTGTCCCACAGAGGCGGGATGGACTTAACACCAAGATTTGTATTGCTTCCTGCTGAGAGAAGGGGGATAAACCTCGCCCCCATCCCACCCCACCAAGCCCTGAAGTCTCCAGCCTAGAATGGGGTTTTTCCAGGCCAGGAAAGCAGGGAGCACGCACCCAGGATCAAGAGCAGGAGATGGGGGTAACGTGACCTAGAAGATTCACACGTAGCCGAGTCCCCCACCCCCACATATTTGCTCACCACCCCCGCACCCGGGACATGGGGTAGCCCCCAACCTAGCGAGGCGGAAACATGACCCAGACCTCACAGACTCCCAGGGAGTCACTGAATAATTTAGGGTGTTCTTTCACACCCGGGGAGGGCGGGGGGCACAAGAACAGCTCCATGCCCTCCTGGGGCAGGGAGAGACATGCAGGCTCTGTGTGAGATCACCGAGGGGGGGGCGGGGCAGGGGGAACACACAAAAAACCCTCAGCTACACAGGGCCCATAAAGCTACTCGCTCTTGCTCATGCTAAGAGCAGCATTTAGAATGAACTTCAGAGATAATGAGAACAGCGGAACCGCCAAATTCAGGGGCAGGGTACAACGGGACCCCTGTCCTTCTGGGCTCAGAGGAGATGGAAAGTGGGCGTTAGGAAGGAGGGAACTCTGAACAGAGTGGGGGGATATGGTAAGGAGTAGGACAGGGGCCTGGGGTTGGGACGGAACGAAGGGACAGGACAGGAAGGAGTGTAGGGGACAAGACAGTGTCAGACTTGTCGTAGGATGGAGGTCAGGAGGCAGGACAGAGAAGGAGCCAGGACACTGGCCAGGGGATGGGATGGAGTGAGGTTCGGGACAAGAGTCAGAGAAAAAGTAGGGGACAGCAGAGGACAAAAGAGCAGGGCAGGGGTCAGGGTCAGTATAGAACAGTAGTCAGAACATGTGACCCAGAACAGGTCAAGACAGGGGTCAAGGGAGGGGATAGGGAAAAGAGCAGGTTCAGGATGGAGGTAAGGCACAGGAAAAGATAGGGACAGAATGAGGATAGAAATGAGGACAGTGATGGGACAAGAGAAGATGGGGAAACAGCACAGAGTTGGGGGCAGGAGATGGGGCACCATCTAAAGGTGGTGAGCCAGGACAGAGATCAGGAGCTGGGAAGGGGGCCGGGGGACAGCACAGGGTGGGATGAAAGTACAGAAGTCAGAGGTCAGGAATTAGAACAGCTCTGGATCAGACTTGGGTTAGGGGGACAAGACATGACTGGGAAGGGGTTCAGGGACTGGACCAGAGTTTAGGGAACAGACAGGTCAAGCATCAGGACAGAAACTGGTGTGATAAGGACAAGGCAAGATGAGCTTCAGAGATGGAACAGGGTCAGGCAAAGATCTGTGATCAGGCTAAGGATCCTGAGACCAGAACTGGATGGGGTTTGGGGTCAGGACTGAGTGTAGGACAAAACAGGGGTTGAGGATCACGCCAGGCCAGAATATGGTTAGGTCAGGGGTCAGACCAGAAGTCCTGGAGCCAAGACTGGCCAGGGCTCGAGGCTAAAACAAGATGTAGTCAGGTCAGCAGGGGTCCCGAGTGAGACCACGGGGTCAGAGGTCGCGGGTGCGCGCGCGGGTTCGGCCCCCGTCGGCGTTTCCGGGCCCTCACCCCGCCCTGTCTCCTCCCTTCTTCCCGTGGCGGGCGTTACTCACCGAGGGTCCCCGCGGCGGTGGAGGCGGGGTCGGTGGAGGCCGGGACGGAGGTGGGCGCGCCGCGCCCTCGCTGCCCCCGCTCGTCCCCGGGCTCGCGCCTACTCCGCCCTGCCCGTGGGCCGCGGTCGGCCGCGCCACTGTTAGCTGTGGGGGCCAGACGGGGGGCGCGGGGAGGGTGGGAGAGGAGAGCCGGCTCGGCCGCGGGCGGTGGACCCCGGCCCCCCACCTTCAACTCGGGTCCGTCCGCTCCCGGCGGCGCCGCCGCCGCCGCCGCCGCGGAGCGCGAGCTTGGGGTGGGGGATGAGGGGGGACAGGGGCGGGGCGCGAGACCACAGCAGCGGCGAAGCCCGAGTGCGCAGGCGCCAGTTCGGGTCTTCGATTTTCCTGCCCTGGGAGCGCCAGGAGCGAACCAGCTGGGAGCGCGTGCGCACACGCTTTCTCGAGGGTGGCGGAGCGCCCCCTACCGAGGCCACGCCCCCTCAGTGATCAGACTGGCACCCCTCAACCTCCAACAGAACCCCAAAAATACCCCGAACTGCCTTCTGTCAGCTGCCGCCACACCTGTAAATTCCCCCAACTACCCTCCATGCCCCAAATGCACCCCAAACAACCATCATCCCCCAAATTGTATCCCCAAATTATTGTCCGTTGATCCCAAGCAGTACCCCTAATCCATCCTCCATGGACACCCAAGCTGTACGAATAAACTAGCCTCCACTACCTCCAAGTAGTTCCCCCAAACCATCTGCAATCAGCCCTGAAACCGTTCACCTCCAAAGAGCACTTCCAAATCACCCTCTGTCTACTCCCAATATGCACCCAAAACACCCTCCACTGACCCCGAACCACTCCCCATGTACCATCTTAACCATACTCTATGGATACCCAAATGGTTCTCCAAGAGCCCTCAACACCGCCCCAAACATTCTCAACCACCTTTGGCGTGGCCCCCACCTACGCCCCAAATCAATTCCAACAGTCACCTGCTCTACCTCCAAACCGTGTTCCATGAACCCTCCCACCAAAGCTTCCATGACCAACCCCACCCCCTGCAAAACTACCTTCCAACAGCCCCTATCACTGTCCCGTATACTCCCAACTACTCAATGTGTGATCCTCCAACTGCACCTCAGACTACCCTCCAACACCTCTCCACCGCCGAACCACGCTCCACTGATCCAAACTCCATCCCCAAAGCACCGGCCAACAGTCCTCAACTGTACCTCCAAATAACCCCTAACTGAACCCACAAATCATACTCCAGTGGCCCAAAATGTGTCCCTCAAACCCTCCAATGACTCTTACCTTCACCCCAAATCATACTTCAGTGGCCCAAATATATTACAAAGCACCCTCCAATGATCTTTTCTTAAAACAACTTAATTGAGACATAATTTACATACTGTAAAAGTCACCCATTTTAAGCATGCAATTCAATTATTTTAGTAAATTTACCAAAGTGTGCAACAACCATCATAATCCAGTTTTAGAGCATTTTCATCCTCCCAGTAAGATCCTCATGCCTGAATACAGTTAGTCCCCATTCCCATTCCCAGCCCCAGGTGAACACTAATCTACTTTCTGTCTCTATAGATTTGCCTTTTCTGGGCACTTCATATAAATGCAGTATGTGGACTTTTGGTGTTTGGCTTCTTTCACTGAGCATAATCAGCCATGTAGTAGCATGTATCAGTGGTTCTTTTTACTGCTGAATAGTATTCCATCCAATGATCTTTAACTACTCCCCAAAAAACTCACTAATAGCTCCCCAACTATAGCTCATAATAGCCCTCTGACACCCAGACCTCAAAACAGGCCCCCAAACAGCATCCCAGACTATACCCACCAGCCCTCAATTATATCCCAAAACCACGCTATTGATCCTCAAACTTCATCACTAAACTACCCTTCCAGAGCCTCACCTTCATCCCCAAACCTCCTTCTAACAGCCCCCACTCTACCCTCAAACTGCCCTTTAACTCCCAACAATATCCCCAAAGTGCCCTTTCAAGGATGCCCAGCTCTAACCCCAAACTACTCTCAATTACAAACCTCACCCCTAAAATTCCCCTTCCAAGAGCCCCCATCTCTACCTCTAAATAACCCTTAACTGCCTTCCCTTTGTCCCACAGCTGCAGCCCCAAACTATACCTCCAAATCACTCTTCAATGACTACTATACCGAACTTGTCTTCAATTACATGCAACTACACCCACAAAACATCTTCTAATTGTTCCCAACCATACCACCCAAACCACCCTCCAAGAACTCCCGACTACACCCTAAAGTGCCCTATAATAGCCCCCAATGCTATCTGTAAACATCCCCCATTTATCTTCCCACAGTTTCCAACTACACCTCCAAACCACCCTCCAGTGACCCCTCAACCCCACCTCAATCTTCCCTTTGATGACTCCAACTGTACTCAAACACTTCCCGGTGGCCTCTAATTATGTCCTCAAACTGTCCTCAATAACCCCCAAGCATACCCCTAAGTCCCTCCTACAGCCCCCAAATCTACCCCCAAGCCATCTGTATTAGCTTCCTGAGGCTTCTGCGGCAAATTACCACAAACTCAGTGGCTTAAAACAGAAGAAATTTATTCTCTCATAGTTCTGGGGGCCAGAAGACCGAAATCAGGGTGCCAGCAGGGCTGTACTCCCTCCAGAGGCTCTAGAGGAGAATCTGTTTCCTCTTCCTCTTTTGCTGGCTGTCAGCATTCCTTGGCTTGTGGCCACATCACTACAATCTCTGCTTCCTTGGTTGCATTGCCTTCTTTTCTGTCAAATCTGCCTCTGTCTCCCTCTTATAGGGACACTTGTGATTACAGTTAGGGTCCCCTGGATAATCCAGGACAATCTTCCCATCTCAAAATCCTTGCCTTAATCATATCTGCAAACTGAAAAGTCCTTTTTCTCTTCTTCTTCTTCTTTTTATTTATTTATTTATTTGCCATCTAAGGTACCTTCACAGGTTCCAGGAATTAGGATGTACATATCCCAATCTGGGGAGGGCATCATTCAGCCTACAACAGTACACTCTTTGGCCCCCCAAATAGCTGCATCCACTCCACATGCAAAACACATGTACCTCATCCCAATACCCCCAGAAGTTTCAACCCATTACAGCATCAACTCAAGTTCAAAATCTCACTTTAATATCATCAGCTCAATAGTTCCAAATCTCATCATCTAAATAATCTAAATCAGATATGAATGAGACTCTGAGTGTAACCTACCCTGAGGCAAAATTCTTCTCCGTCTCTGGACCTGTGAAACTAGAAAACAAGTTATCTGTTCCCAAGATGCAGTGGTGGGACAGGCATAGGATAAGAGTTATAGACATTCCTATTCCAAAAGGAAGGGAAAAAGGTGTCACTGGTTCCAAGTAATTTTGAAATCCAGCAGGGCAGTTTCCATTAGGTTTCAAGGCCTGGGAAGAATCCACTATCACTTGAGGCTCCACCTCTGGCTCCACAGCTCTGCCCTCAGAGTTATTCTTCCTTCCTCTTGAAGGGTAGCACATATTTGCAGCTGAGTAGTTTTAGCCTATATCCTTCCAGCAGAATTTTGGGAGTCCAATATCCTTCATTTCATCCTGTCTCTGTTTCTTTCAAGCCAAATGGGCAGTATTTGTGGCAGTATAACATTCTCAAAAACCTTGTGGGTCTCCCATGGAATTCACAGGGACTCATACCATTAGACAAGAGGATCATCCACAAATCTTCTCTGGATAATCCTATCTCTAGTCCTGACTTCTGCTGAGATGGTTGATAGGATCCATGAGTAACAGCCACACCCTTGGCTTTCTCTCCAGAGCATACTTTCCTGACATTGAATCTCTTAAATCTTGTATCTTTTGCAATCTAGACAGCCTGAGAATTTCCAAAATCATCAAATCCTGGATCCATTTTCCTTAACAGTTCTTTCCTCAATTTATTTCTTTCCTTTCACATTTTACTATAAGCAACAAGAAGAAGCCAGGCAACACTTTCCTTGGACATCTCCTCAGTTAAATACCCAGATCCATCACTTAGAAGCTCTGCTTTCCACACAACTGTAGGACACAATTCAGCTAAGTTTTCTGCCTCTATATAACAAGGCTCTTGTTGTCCGGTTTCCAATGACATGTTCCTCATTTCCTTCTGAGCCCTCACCAGCAGCATCTTTAATATTCATATTTCTACAAACATTCTGTTTATGATGACATATGTATTCTCTAAGACAATGTAGGTTTTTTCTACTGTGCTCCTCATTTCCTTCTGAGCCTTCACCAGCAGTGCTTTTAACATTCATATTTCTACCAACAGTCTGTTCAAAGCAGTCTAGGCTTTTTCTATCATGTGCCTCAAAATTCTTCCAGCCTCTACCCACTAGCCAATTCCAAAGCCACTTCAACATTTTTAGGTATTGTTACCATATGTTATGAACTGAATTGTATCTCCCCCTCCAAATCTCTATGTTGAAGCCCTTACCCTCAATATGACTGTATTTGGAAATAGGGTCTTTAAGGAGGTAACTAAGGTTAAATGAGGTCATAAGGGTGGGGCCCTGATCCAATAGGACTGGGGTCCTTATAAGAGGAAGAGATACCAGGAGTACATGTGCACAAAGGAAAGGCCAGGTGAGGACACAGCAAGAAGCAGCCATCCGCAAGTCAGGAAGACAGCTCCCATCAGAAACCAACCCAGACGGCACCTTGATCTTGGACTTCTAGCCTACAGAACTGTGAGAAATAAATGTCTCTCTTTTAATGTATCCAGTCTGTGGTACTCTGTTATGGCAGCCCAAGCAGCATCTAAGACGCAGCAGCATCTCACATCTAGGTACCAAAATCTGTATTGGTTTTCTGTGGCTGCTGTAACTAATTACCACAAATTTGGTGGCTTAAAATATAAGAAATCTATTCTTTCACAGTTCCGGGGGCCAGAAGTCCAAAATCAGCTTCGTTGAGCCAAAATCAAGGTGCCAGCAGGGCGGTACTCTCCCTGGAGGCTCTAGAGGAGAATCTGCTTGTTGCCTCTTCCAGCTTCTGGTGGCTGGCAGCTTTCCTTGGCTTGTAGCCACATCACTACAATCTCTGCCTCCATGGTCACATTGCCTTCTCCTTTTCTGTCTGTCAAATCTGCCTCTGTCTTCCTCTTGTAAGGACACTTGTGATTACAATTAGGTTCCATTCAGATAATCCAGGCTAATCTCCTCAGCTCAAAATCCTTAATTGAATTACATCTTCGATCTTCTTTTATTTTTGCCACATAAGGTAACACCCACAGGTCCCAGGGATTAGGATACAAACATCTTTTGGGGACCCATTAGTTAGCCTACCACACCATCTTGTGACGGTTAATAGCTCTACTCCTTAAATTATCTTACAGAAGACCAAACTCTGTCTCTAAACACTCACTATCTTCCCATAGTCACTCCAACTGCACCCCAAACCATCTTCCAACCCCCCACCTGTACTCCCACTTTACCCTCCAATTGCTCCCACCTGCACTTTTAATCTGTCCTCTAGAAGCCCCATCCCTCCTGAAGACCTGCGTGTGAGCCTTTAGTTGCATGCACACTGTCCTGTAAAAGACCTCAACCTCAGCCACCCTCAATCACTATTCAATCTACCCCAAAGCATCCCCAACTTCACCATCCAACTGCCCTGTCTCTTCCTCCCTCCATATCTCCCATTCACCCCACCCTGCGGTTGCCTCGTAATAAAACCCCAGCTGTGAGAGAGAGAGAGCACTGTTGAAAAAGTTGTGAAGTTGTGAGCAACAGATTAAGAGAGAGAGACTGAGAGGGATGGAGGATATTGTGCAGGGTATGTGATGGGGAAGCATTGGCATGGAGATATTCGGGATGCGCGTATGAAACTGGTGTTTGTAGGAATGGAGTGTGTGACAGGATAATTAATTAATGGGTGCAATGCTGTAAATTTGTTTCCCCAGGCTTCCGCAAGTCTTTAACTTTGTTTGTAACATCTCTCATCAGATTATAGTTTTATATTTTGATGTGGTCAAACCCGAGAGATGCTGGAGCATGGTGGTAAGAGTGCCTGGGTTCCAATCCCAGGCTTTACAAACGGGGGCAACCTAGGGCAAGTGGCCTAGCCTTGCTGTACCTCCTGGTGTATAGGTTGGGCTAATAAATGGAACCTGCCTCAGAAGTCTGTTGTGAGGATCCAAATGAGCTAATGCATATAAAGTGCCAAGAAGGACCAGGAAATGTTGCATGGCGTTGCTTTTTTTTGTATCTTTTGCTCTTTGTATCTTGTTTAAGAAGGCCTTTTTTTTGCCAAAGTCTTAAACATATTCTCCAAAAATATTTTGTTCTGATATGTTTTATAGATTTTTTTTTTATGTTTCGGTCTTTAACCAATCTGGAATTAATTTTTCTGAATTGTGTAAATTAGGAATCTAATCCCTCCCCCCAAAAGATAGTTATTTCTCCCCAAACCATTGTAGTAAACAGTCCATCTCTCCTCCAGTGACTTGAAATATCATTTTTGTCATTTACTAATTCCTGCAAATACCTAGGTCAATTTTTTAAAGATTTTTATTTTTCCTTTTTCTCCCCAAAGCCTCCTGGTACATAGTTGTGTATTTTTAGTTGTGGGTCCTTCTAGTTGTGGCATGTGGGATGCTGCCCCAGCATGGCCTGATGAGTGGTGCCATGTCCGTGCCCAGGATCCGAACTGGTGAAACTCTGGGCCGCCGAAGCGGAGCGCACGAACTTAACCAGTGGCCACGGGGCTGGCCCCCTAGGTCAATTTTTAAATTCTTTTTCTCTTTACCATTGATCTAGTTTTCTATTCCTACTCCCAGATCACAATGTTTTAATTACTAGAGCTTTGTAATATATTTTGAATCTGGTAAGACGATGCCCTCCTCTTTCTCCTTCTTTTATAAAATTAGATATCCTTACATATTTAAGGCACCAGAGGAATTTTAACATCAGGTCTACAAGTTCCTTTTCGGAACTTTTACTGGTAATGTACTGATTTTTTAAAGATTGATTTGAGGAAGAATTGTCATCTTTATTATGTGGATAATGGCTGTATGTGAGCCTGTGGGGCTTTGCGTGTTTCCGAAGCCAACTTGGGAAACAAGGGTGCCAATACAGGAAGGTGCAGGGCAAACGGGAGCACAGTGAAGTTCCTGGAGGCCCAAATGCTGGGCAGGGTCTCGGGATGTTGGGAAGGAGGAAGGGAAGGCTGCAGGTCCAGTGTTTTGTGAGCTGACCATGCACCTGAAGGTATGGGTGGGACCCTCTGCTGTGTGCAAGCTGGCTTGCATGTATCTGGCACACAAAGGAGCTCAATAAATGTTTGTTGGACCAGTGCACAAATGAGTGAATCAATTAGTTTTTGGAGAGCTTATTCTATGCCAAGTGACCTGCTATCACTTTTCATAAACTATCTCTAATTCTCGTAACAACCCTGTTAGACAGGTATTATGACCCCCATTTGACAGGCCAAGAAAGCTGAGGCTCAGAGAAGGGAAGTGCTTTGCCCATATCCAAACCCGGGTCTTTACGATTCCAGAGGCCATTCACTGAAGGGACCAGATCTAATTTCCATCCTTCCACTCATTCATCTATCTGTAAAGTATTTATTAAGCAGCACAACGACCTAGCGCAACAACTGCTCTAGATGACATAGAGGAGCTGGAGCGCTCCCGGGAAGACCAGCTGGGCAGCTGGACTGTGGGTACCGAAAGGGCGGGGTTTCTGGGGCGCGCCTCCAGGGAATGGAGCCGCCAGGGCCTCAGAGCTATGGCTTTGGCTGAGAAGGAGGTACGGCTAGATCCAGATTGGAGCGCGGCCTAGGGAGCAGATAGTACGAATATTGGCCGGGAGGGGGCGCGGTTGCGCAGCTAGAAGCCTGGCCTGGAGATCGTCGGCGCGCCGACTGGCCATCGGTGCGCAGGCGCAGAGGACCCAAGGAGCGGCTTAATAGCCTGAGGAGGGATAATTTGCGAAGAGGAGGCGGAGCTCAATCAAATTACCTTTTGCTGATTTGCCTCTGTCCCTGAGGGCGTGGCCTAGGTGCCCCCTTCTCCGAACGAAGGTTGGCCGAATCTAGTTTTCCCTCCGCGTCGGAGGCGTGGCTTAGGGCGGGTCCTTGAATCGCGCCCCTGAACGATTGGTCGCCTCACTCAGGGGGCGTGGCCCGGCGAGCCGTCCATCCTCCATGCGGTCACTTCCTGTGGAGTTTCCCCAGCCCAGGGAGGAGGGGGAAGAGGACGAGGGGGAGGAGGGCGGTCGTCCGGGGTTAGGGTAGGGGGGGGGGGGGGTGTTGGTCCGTTCAGGGCGGGGGATGACTCACGGCCCATCCCATCTCCCCGACGCCGCCCGCCCGCGCAGAGCTCACTCCATGGCTTAGCGGAGGAGGCGGTGGCGAGCGGGGGGAGGGGGACTCTTATTTTGTTAGGGGGACCGGGCCGAGGCCCGACTGGCCTGGCAGGGCTCGCCCGGGGCCGGGCGTCATGTCTCATGCGGCCGAGCCAGCTCGGGACGGCGTAGAGGCCAGCGCAGAGGGCCCTCGAGCCGTGTTCGTGCTGTTGGAGGAGCGCAGGCCGGCCGACTCGGCCCAGCTGCTCAGGTGCGGAGCGGCCTGGGGCCGGTAGTGCTGACTGGGATTCCTGGGGGTCCGATCGCCGGGCAGCGGGGGCCCCGGACTGGGATTGGAGGCCCTCGGCCTAGCTTGGAGGACGTCGGGGCGCCCGTCTTGGGGGGGGCATCTAAGGAAGCTGGCGGTGGCCTGCTTGGACTGGGGCTTAAAGGAGTCGTGGAAGTGCATTAAGGGAGGCCTGGTTCAGATTTGGGGGGCCCTTGACTGGATCTAGAGGAGCAGATTCTGTTGTGTCCGGAAACTGGTCTAGGGTAGCTGAACTTGGGAGACTGAGACTCTGATTAGAGGCTGAATTTGGGACCCTTGAGTCAGGCGTGAGGGGGATGAATTTGAGGGAGCACTCTGTAGGTGAGGCACTGATTTTAAGGGACTTTTTCCCTTAGTGTCAGAGTCTTGAGAGACAGAGGTGCTGTCTTGGGAGCTTGGTGACTCGCAGTGGCTGGTTGCTGGAGGCTGTGTTTCGGGATAACACGGATCTGGAGGGATTTGGGGGTTTCTCAGATATGCTGCGTGGGAGCAGCCCTGTGAGTGTGTGTGAG
Source organism: Equus quagga (assembly GCF_021613505.1). NCBI lineage: Eukaryota > Metazoa > Chordata > Mammalia > Perissodactyla > Equidae > Equus > Equus quagga. Next base: position 83,303,035 of record NC_060276.1, read on the forward strand.
TGAGCAAGAAAAGCAACATTCATCAAGACTTGACCAGAATAATCCCTCCACCCCTGCCCACCCACCCGGCTGGGTCAGATCCCAGGGAGAGTGGAAAAGCCCTCTTCCCACACCCCCACAGGGGCTTGAATGGGAGACAGGCAGACAGAGGCCATGGACGTGATGCTCCCTCTTAGCTCAGAGAAAAAGGTCTCGGACCTTATTTGGGGACCCAGAGGAGGGTCTTGTTTCTGCTGCCACTTGTCCTGCCTAGCCTCTCAGCCCACCCTGCTCGCCCCTTCCACACACACACACGTTCTTTCTATCTCCCCCCTCCAGTCTGTTTCTCAGGCCTGGAGAGAATCTCGAATCTGCCCCTAGAGCTGGAATGAGCACCAATTGCACCATCCCTGCCTGGGTGGGTCCTGTCTGGCCTCTTAACCTCACTCCCATCAGCGGGCTTGGAAGCCCTAGCCCTCTCTGTCCACACCCTGCCCACCCCAGTGTCCATCTGTGCCAACTTCTGTGCCATGGGGGTGTGAGCATGGGAGGGGGCTTTGCCTACTTTCTGCCTGGGATTGTGCTGAGCTCAGCGGCTCCCCAAGCTTCCTCTTCCCGACTTCCTGGGTGGTTTTAGGGCTCCATCGGAGGGTGAGGAAAGGAAGGAAGCCAGATCCTTGGGGAGGGGAGAGAATTCTTGTCAAGTGAAGTCACCCACAGTCTCTCAGGATTCTAAATCTTTGAGTAAATTCCAGGATGCATATCCATCCGCGTGCATGTTAATGTCCCCTACACACCGGGGTCTCGCACCCCGCATAGAGGGCTAAGCCTTTCCATATATCCATTCACCATCTCCCAGTGACTTTATGACAACCTAGATCATCACGGTAGTGGGAATAGTTGAAAGGGAGGGGTGTACATGGCTTCGTATTTTGTGTGTCCGTGGGTGTTGGTACTGGAGGCGTGTGTGTGTTTTGATCTATCCAAAAAAACAGGAGAACGCTGGGCAGGCTCCTCCAGCCAAGAAAAGAATGCTGTATAAAGCGGATCATCCACCCAAATTCTCCTTGTAAATCCAGATTGGTGGAATGAGGGGCGCCTTTGATATTTCCATTTTGTATTTGAATGTGTTGGCATCCCATGAACTCTAGGTGGGGAGTGGGGGAGGGGCTCATTTGCAAAGTGGTGGATCCTTCTGTAAGGTGAATCATCGACCCCAGTTCTCTTTGTGATGCGTTCGCTTTGGGTTACAATGGACTGTTAAGCTGAGGGATGCCCCTACCGTGCTCTGTGTGTGGACAAACGTGGGCTCACATTCAGCTGCCGGGAAGACAGTAGGGGGTGTGGGGGCTGGGACAACTCTTGAATGCAAAGTCAGGAACCCTGCAAAGTGAATTGTCATTCCTAAATTCGTTTCTGTTTTCCTCAAACCCAGGTGGTTGTTACACGTGATTGTTAGAGCGGGGAGTTGGGATCCAGGCACTCATTATCTTGAATCTTAAGGGACTATGGATAACAAAGCGAAAGAGAGTGGGGAGGGGGGAGAAGATGTGGGAATTCATGGTGAGGGTACCCAGTGGCTGAATGTGAGGGATACACTCTGTTCCCCTCCCTCCTAGTGCCTCTTTCTCTCCCTCGCTCGCGCTCTCGCGCTCTCTCTCTCTCTCTCCCTCCCTCTCTCTCTCTCTCTCTGTCTCTCTCTCTCTCTCTCTGTCTCTCTCTCTCTCTCTCTCTCTCTCAGAGGGGCGTGAGGTCTCCACTCACTGACTACTACCCCTACCTCCCCCCACTCTCAGCCTGAACTCTTTGCTTCCGGAGTCCGGGATTGTTGCTGACATTGAATTAGAAAACATCCTTGATCCTGACAGCTTCTACGAGCTCAAAAGCCAACCCCTATCACTTCGCTCAAGGTATGTCTCCTCTGTCTGATTCCGCTCCCAATTCCTCAGGCCCCTCCGTCCCCTCTGGATGGACAGAGGCCTGCAGTGCCAGCCCAACCCATTCTCTCGCCACCTTGCATTTTCCAGACAGTAAAATTAGGGGCCAGAAAGAGCGTGTCACACAGGAAAGCAGGTGGCCAGGCTACGATTCCAGTACCTTGGACGTGACCTCCCCAACACTACCTGCATGCCTATTAATACACAGATATTGCAAGTTGCCCTGAGTGCCCAGCGATAGGGCGTGATCTGCTCAAGCTCCGCCTCCAGGTGGGCGGAGCCAACCCACAACCCCTGCTCAAACCCTGCCCCACTCAACAAACTCACCCACCCCCAGCTTTTGAGGAACCCCTGCTGGTCTCCTTTCCCCAAGCTTGGAAGTCTAAATGTGCTGAGTCATCGGCCTGGGCTCTAAGAGAGGGGAGGGGACCTGGAAGAGGGGCAGGAAGAGAGGATTGTGAAATCTCTGAGATTTTCAAGACTGACTAGCTCCTGGAACTGGAGGCCCAGGCAAGGGAGGAAGAAGGGCGTGCAGTTGCCCTTATAACTTGATGTTTAACCCCGGGAGCTCAGAGAGCATCTCCAGCCCCCAATTGAGCTTAAGAGCCCTCTGTATCTGCATCTTCTGCTGCCTTTCACTGTCCTTTAAATAGGATAAACCCCCTCTCCCAGAGCCAAGCAATGGCATCTCCACTCAAATATGAACAGGCCCAAATCCAGGCTTCTTCATCAGGACTCAGGGCTAAAATTCCGCCCCCCCAGACCGTGACCCCTGAGAGCTGGGGCTCGGTCTGGTTCCAGTGTCTTCCCTGCCAGACCGTGACCCCTGAGAGCTGGGGCTCGGTCTGGTTCCAGTGTCTCCCCTATCAGACTGACCAGGCCTGGTGCCTGTGTCTGCCCCTCCACACTAGCCTCTGAAGGCAGAGAACAGGCCTGGCTCCTGTGATGACTCCATCACGCTCTGACTCCTTAGGCTCGGCATGAGACTTTTAGCTTACCTGTGGCCCCATATTTCCCATTCCACAGCCTCCCAATATCACTGCAGGCCACACCAGCCACCCCAGCTACACTCTCTGCATCATCTTCTGCAGGGGGCTCCAGGACCCCTGCCATGTCGTCCTCTTCCTCCTCGCGGGTCTTGCTGCGGCAGCAGCTAATGCGGGCCCAGGCCCAGGAGCAGGAGAGGCGTGAGCGCCGGGAACAGGCTGCAGCCTCTTCCTTCCCCAGTCCTGCACCTGCCTCTCCTGCCATCTCTGTGGTCGGCGTCTCTGCTGGGGGCCACGCATTGGGCCGCCCTCCCCCTGCTCAGGTGCCCAGGGAGGTGCTCAAGGTAAGGTCACAGCCAGAGGCCCTGGGAGGGGCCTCCTGGTGACTGAGGAGTGGTCCTGGTGGCTTTTGGGTGAGGTGCTAGGGGCTGTAAGGAAAGTCCTCAGTGCTGTTCAAATAGACTGTGCTAGTGTCCCGTTGTGTTGAGGGTTTCCAAGGGGTTCTTGTGGAGTTGTGAGGGGTTCTCGGGGGCTATAGGTTGTCTTGGCGGACCATGGAGGGTCGTGAGGGCCCCGAGCAGGCCCTGGGGTCTGGGAAGCGGCTTCGGAGGCCGAGCTTCAGGTATGTGTGGTGCAGCAGGAGTCTTCTGGCCATTGGGGTGTCTTGGGAAGCCGTGTGTAGTTCCCAGGTCTGTTAGGTGGCCGCAGAGACTAGAGGAGAGTCTGGGGGACTGTAACAGGGTGCTCCAGAAACTGTAAGGGGTTCTGCCAGCCCTAGGTGGATCTTGGGGGCTGTGAGGGATTTCCGAGAAAGGGAGTTTGGGTCCTGGGGGAGACTTACCAGTAATTTGGGAGGGGTTCTCAGATTCTGGGCCCAGTTTGCCGGCCTAAGCCTAGGAACAGATGACTTCTGAGGGTCAGCCTGAGGCTCAGTCACTCCTCTGAGCCCTGTTCTACCTTGTCCCCACCCGCCCTCCTCCCCCTTATCCCACAGGTGCAAACCCATCTGGAGAACCCAACGCGCTACCACCTGCAGCAGGCGCGCCGGCAGCAAGTGAAGCAGTACCTGTCCACCACCCTTGGGCCCAAGCTGGCTTCCCAGGCCCTCACCCCACCGCCGGGGGCTGCCAGTGCCCAGCCGCTCCCTGCCCCCGAGGCTGCCCACACTGCTGGCCCCACAGGCAGTGCTCCCAACAGCCCCATGGCACTGCTCACCATCGGGTCCAGCTCAGAAAAGGAGGTAAGTGGCTGCAGACAACCCTCCCCTGCTCCCCGCCTCCAACTTCTTCTGACCCTCTTCCATATTTACCTCTTCCTCCAGATTGATGATGTCATTGATGAGATCATCAGCCTGGAGTCCAGTTACAACGATGAGATGCTCAGCTATCTGCCCGGAGGCACCGCTGGGCTGCAGCTCCCCAGCACGGTGAGGCCCTGAGATGGGAGGGGGCGCTGAAAATGAGCGCCTCCCTCTATCACTGAGACTACAGCCATGCTGGCTGTGTGTGTAAGAGACCCTCGCCCTGGATTGTAGTAAGATGGAAGGGGGGCTGTATGATGAGAATGGGGCATACCAGCGCTGGTGTTGAACCGCATGGGGAGGTGGACCTTGTAGCTTTTGATATCTATAGGGCGGGGACTTCGTGGAGATATTAGGGCATACCGAGGTGTTCGAGCCTCACTGTGGGAGGGGCCAAGAGGTAGGACTCTTACAGCATTTTGAATGTACTGAGAGATTCAGGTCATTGGGACAAACCCCGACCATGCAGTGATGAGAACATACCAAAAGTCTCAAAACGTGGTGTGGTTGGACTTGGAAGCAAATGGAATGTACCAGACTCCTGCAGTAAACGGTGCCAAGAGGCTAGGTCCTTGTAGAGAGTGGATAAAACTTTCTAGAGCAAAGGATGTACCAGTAAATTGTAACATTCTGGTTCTGGAACCTTCCAAGAGTCCCCTAACTTGCTTTGGGACATACCAAGTGGCTGTAGCTTTGCCCCGTTCCAACATATCGAGAGGATAGAAGCATGTATAGAAATGGTACCAGGTAGATTTGGACACAGCTAGAGATTGGGGCCTTATATTAGATGGATCCAGCAGACTGGCAGGGGTTTCAGGAGATGAAAATTCATCAAGAGGTGAGACTGGTTCCTTATGGATTAGTGTGTTGATATGTTAGAGTATATCCAGCAGAGTGTGAAGGAGAGAAAAAAATCAAGGCTGACATAAAAGCAGTGCGAGTTGAGTAGTTGGACAAGAAATTCTGAGAGATCAGAATGTGCGGGAAGATACTTAAGTCAGGGCCTTGGTACATGGCAGCTGGAGACCTTGTATGTAAGGTGGTGCGACGCGATCACAGCAAAAGACTGGAGATTGGGCTGGAACTCTCCAGAAGGCCAGATTTTGGATGAAATGTTGCTATGACAGTTTCCTAAGGTCTGAGAAGATTGGGTTGGAGTATTCTAAGAATGCTAAATTGGAATGTTGTGCTAGGAGGTGCTAACGGCCTGAAATATTGCATTGGAGTGGACAAAGACCGAGAAGGGTGACTTGCCAGCATCTCTTTTCAGAGCCAGCCCCCAGGTGTGGGAGAGGGGCCTCAGAGGTCACTGAGGGATTTAGGAGCTGCAGGGGCGCGATGAACAGGCCAGGCAGGCTCTAGTTCCCTGGCAAAGCAGTCTAGGTCCACTCGACCTTGTCCTCCCTGTTGAGTTGCCATGTCGAATTCCCTTGAGGGAGAAGCAAGGGTTCCCGTGCTGTGTCAGCCAATCCTTGCATTAGGGGTCCATCTTTGGAGTGTGTGGAGGGTTGGGAGCCTGGTTCTGAGAAGGAGCCAAGTGTGGGGTCTGTTTCCAACCGTCGTTTCTCTGCCCTCCCTGCCCCCAGCTGCCTGTGTCAGGGAATCTGCTTGATGTGTACAGTAGTCAGGGTGTGGCCACACCAGCCATCACCGTCAGCAACTCCTGCCCAGCTGAGCTGCCCAACATCAAACGGGAGATCTCTGGTAAGGGCCGGGGTCGTGGCCCCGAGCATCCATCTTGTACCCCAGGCTGAGCCCACATCTCCCAGGTCTGGAGGTGGGCCTGATTCTGGGGGAAGGGGTTTAAGCAGACAGAAATGGGGGGTATTTGCCCTCTTTTTTCCATATGGCCATGGTCCTGCTTCTACCCCTCTTCCTCTCATCTGGAATTTAACAAATGGCCTGTCACCATGGCTTCCTAAAAAATAGTAAAGAGTGGCGCATTTTTAAAAAGTCACTTCCTCTGCCTGCACCCGCCAAAGCCTGCCTCAGCCACTGCACACGCTGCCCTCCGTCTTTCCCGTGCCCAAAGGCCCTGAGCACCTCTCCTCTCTTCCAGAGACAGAGGCCAAGGCCCTTTTGAAGGAGCGACAGAAGAAAGACAATCACAACCTCAGTGAGTGGCAGCGCGTGCCCTTGCCAACATGTCATGCGCCCCTGCCTTCCTTGGGGGGGGCCTCTCCCTGCAACAACCTCCCAACTCCCGTTTCTCCTCTTCCCTCTTCGGCCCATTGATGACTCTGCCACTCTTTCTTTCTCTCCTCCACCTCCAAAGTTGAGCGTCGCAGGCGATTCAACATTAACGACAGGATCAAGGAGCTGGGCACCCTCATCCCCAAGTCCAGTGACCCGTGAGTCTGAGCTGGGAGCCCAGAAGGTGGGGGGGGGGTCCTGTTCCCCTAAAGTCATTCCTGAATGGGAACCACCTGGCAGTTCTGCTCCTCTGACCCTTTCCCACCCACCTTTCCTCACCCTGAGCAGGGTTGCGGCCCCTCACCACATCCTCACCTAAGATTTTAGGTGCATGATGTTATGGTCCCCGTGCCTTGTCTGGTCCCTGTAGGACACAGGCGCTTCATTCTGTGTTCGTTTAGCACTTGCTTTATTTACTCAAGAAATGTCTTGAGGGCCGGCTCCGTGGCCGAGTGGTTAAGTTTGCGCGCTCCGCTGTGGCAGCCCAGGGTTCGGATCCTGGGCACAGACATGGCACCACTCGTCAGGCCACGTTGAGGCGGTGTCCCACATCCCACAACTAGAAGGACCTGCAACTAAGATATACAACTGTGTACGGGGGGGTTTGGAGAGATAAAGCAGGGAAAAAAAAAAAAAGAAATGTCTTGAGCTTCAGCTTTGTGCCAGGTACCGTGCTAGGCCTGAGGATACCAGAGGGAACAAAACAAAAATCCCCAAGCTCGTGGAACTGATGTTCTAGTGGAGGCAGACAGACAGCAAACAGGATAAACAAGTAAAATCCAGACGATTATGATGAATATTGTGGAGAAGACTAAAGAATGGAAGGAAGATGGCAGAATGCTGAGGAGAGTTGCAGTTTGGGGTGAGGAGGGTGGGGACAGGGCAGGCTCCACTGACAAGGAAGCATTTGAAGAAAGAGCCTAAGGAGGTGAGGCAGGAGCCATCTGGGTGTCTGGGGGAAGAGTATTCAAGGTGGAGAGCACAGCTGGGCCAGAGGCCTTGAGGTGGGAATGGTTCTCCATGTTCTTGGAGCATGGAGAAGCCAGTGTGGCTGTCGTGGGGTGAATCAGAGGGACATGGGTGAGAGGAGCAGTAAGGGATTGGGTCAGAGAGGGCTTCCTGGGTTCAGGGTGTGATGAGGCATCGCTGGAAGGTTCCAGGCAGGGGGTTTCATTTGAGCATTCCATGCCCCTGATGTACCCCCACCTCAACTTTGCGGCAGGGGGTGGGTGCTCCGTCTACCTGGTGCAATCCTCTGCTCAGCTCCTGAGACTCCATGTGCAGTGCTCCCTTCTGTCCTCCCCCTCGGGCCCCACAGGGAGATGCGCTGGAACAAGGGCACCATCCTCAAAGCCTCTGTGGATTACATCCGCAAGTTGCAGAAGGAGCAACAGCGCTCCAAAGACCTGGAGAGCCGGCAGCGATCCCTGGAGCAAGCCAACCGCAGCCTGCAGCTCCGAATTCAGGTCTGGAAGGAGGAGGCAGGGGCAGGGGTGAGGGGGGCTTCCTGCAGGCAGAGGCAGAGGAAGAACAGGCCAGGATTTCCCTTCCTGGCATACTTGGGGGATTGCCAGGCTTCCCGACTCACATGATGATGACGATAAGTAGCAAGCATAACAATAACAAGAATAATAACGTTAGCTAGTGTGCATGGCGTTGATCTTGTGCCATGCACTGACAGGAGCCTTATCTCCATTTACTAAATTAATCCTCACAACAACCCTATGGGACCATTAGTATACCCATTTTACAGATTGGGACTCTGAGGCTCATAGACATTAAGCAACTTGCCTAAAGTTCTGCAAACTAGTGAGTGGCAGAGACTGAATTCGAACCCAGGCAGCCTGCCCTTTTAACTGTTACACTCCTCTGCCTCTGAGGGACTCTGAACCCCATCTTATCCCCCCCCCCCCGACTGTTTTGCAGGAGCTAGAACTGCAGGCTCAGATCCATGGTCTGCCGGTACCTCCCACCCCAGGGCTGCTCTCCCTGGCCACAACTTCAGCCTCTGACAGCCTCAAGCCAGAGCAGCTGGATGTTGAGGAGGAGGGCAGGCCAGGCACAGCAACGTTTCATGCAGGGGGGGGACCTGCCCAGGGTGCTCCCCATCAGCAGCCCCCAGCGCCCCCCTCGGATGCCCTTCTGGACCTGCACTTTCCCAGCGACCACCTGGGGGATCTGGGGGACCCCTTCCACCTGGGGCTGGAGGACATTCTGATGGAGGAGGAGGAAGGGGTGGTGGGAGGACTGTCGGGGGGTGCCCTGTCCCCACTGCGGGCTGCCTCTGATCCCCTGCTCTCTTCGGTATCCCCCGCTGTCTCCAAGGCCAGCAGTCGCCGCAGTAGCTTCAGCATGGAGGAGGAGTCCTGATCAGGCCTCACCCCTCCCCTGGGACTTCCCCACCCAGGAAAGGAGGACAAGTCAGGATGAGGCCCCGCCTTTTCCCCTACCCTCCCATGAGACTGCCCTGCCCAGGTGTTCTGGGGGAAGAGATGTGATAAGGCCCCACCCCTGTAACCAGGCAAGGAGGAGGAGTCAGATGAGGCCCTGCCCCTTTCCCACAGGACCTGCCAGTGCAGGTACTTCAGACATGGAGAAGGCAGTGACATCAGGGCCTGTCCCATAGAGATCACAGCCTCGCCCCTGCCCCGTGGGACCCACCCTTGCCCAGGTGAAGGAAGGAGACAGGATGAGGTCGGCCCCTGTCCTCTAGGGACTGTCCTAGCCAGGTCTCTTGGGATTAGGAGGTGTCAGGATACTGCTCCAGCCCCTCTCTGGAAACCACCAGTCTAGTCCATCCTGGCGAGGAAGAGGAGTCAAAATAATGGAGGTCCCACCCTCGAGGTTTAAGCCCCGCCTCTTCCCCATGAGCCCTACCCTGCCCAGGCAGGAACAGAAGTGAGGATGAGAGCCGGCCCCTTCACCTGGGAACTTAGTCCTGGCCCTCTGGCAGTGGAGGAGCCAGGCCCTGCCCCTTCCCAATAGGAACAGCCCAGCGCAGGTGTTTTAGGTGTGGAGGAGTCAGTAAGATCAGGCCACCGAGTGGAGATACCAGCCCTTGTCCCTTAGCAACATCCCATCCCACCTGAGCATTCCACACTGCAGGGAAGAGTGGTACTTAAGCTCCCCTGCCTTCACCTGGGACCAACGGGACTTAACCTAGGAGGACTCTGAGCCGACCTTGCCCTTGGAGAAGGGGGCAGATCTTGAAATCTTGTGGATTGACATTCCAGACCTGGATCAGGAGTTAGACCCGCGCTTGGGCAGAGTCTTGCCTCCTTGCCTGAAGGGCAGTTTGGGGAGGTGATGGGGATTAGGGGGTACTGAGTCCGGGTTCCCAGAACCAGCACCCCAGTACTCTTCTTCAACGTGTAGAGGAACAGGATGAAGGAAAGGGCCTTTCTGGGGACTTCCTCAGCACAAGAAAAAGTGGAAGCCTGTCCCACCAAGGCAGAGGCTTGGAGGGAGGGTTGCAAAAGCATATGTACCCCCTCTTTTGTTTATCTGATTTTTTACTGACGCCCTACTCAGAAGCTAAGTCACCCCCGACCTCCAGCCTCCACCCAGTTCTCCATTTGGAGGAATCCTCCCCACTTCAGAGTTATCAAGAGGCGTTCCCCACCCATCCCCACCCCTCCTACCACATAGACTCAAGGTCATCAGCTTTGGATTGTTGGGGTCAAGCCCCAAGGAGGGTGTACTGAGAGGTCTGTAGGTTTGTGATTAAAATAATAAATGCTAGGCGTGTTTGATGCGCTTTTAACTTTGGCAAAGAGTCTCCTGTCCTTGCTTTGACTGTGCAGCAAACCTCCACGCAGGCTGGGAGGAAGAAAGGTTCTCGGAAGAAACAGATTGCAGAGGGATCGATAAAAGAATGAGAGAGGCCGGAGGAAAACAACCTGCACACGAAACCCATCCGTTCTCAGCTGCCCGCCGGTGCCTCCTGACTGCTGCGAGCGCTCCACCTCATCGAGGCTGAGGGATGTTCATCAAGAAAGTACGCGGCCCCATTCCCATTTCCTCTTTGAAGAAGCCGAGGAATAGAATTTAAGTAACTGTCTGAGATGTGCAGCTAGTAAAGATGAAGAGCTGAACGGTAAAGTTAGCTGAGTGAGGGCTCCAGTTTGAAAAATGTCACTGAGGGCAGAGGAGGCAAAGAAGATTTTCTTGCAAGTTGGCGTCTGGAAGTGTATGCAGATGTCTCCCAGCAGACAGTAGAGGTACTCCAGACGGTGGAAAGCGCAAAGACAAACACCATGAAGGCAGAGGAACAGGCAGGCAACTCGATTTTGGAACAGATGTTGACTGTTGGGGAGAGTTTAAAAGGAGGGAAACAGACACAAGTGTCTTCTTTGTTGAAGGCTGGGGAAAAATATTAGGCCTGGGATTCCTCAGCCAGACTGGCTCCTGGGCCAGGCCAGGCTTCAGGCCTGCTCCTGGGTTTCCCCCAGCAGACTGTGACCACTACACTTGCTACTCCATTCTAGCCTACCACACTGTGACCCCTGACGCCTGGTTGCTGAGTCTGCCACCAAATTGATGGCTCCTTGATTTCTTTATTTTTTTTCTCCTCAAATTTTCTATATTCTCATCTTTATTTTATAAACATAACATGTAATACCCAGGAGTGTTGTTTTTTAAAGTTTGTAGTGTGAAAGAATTTTAGATTTACCGAAGAGTCACAAAGACTTGAGCAAATTCCCACACCCATCACCCAGCTCCCCCTAATGTTAACATCTTACATAACCATGGCACATTTATCAATACTAACAAAATGACATTGGCACAGTACTAGGAACTCAGCTGCAGACTTAGTTTGGACTTCACTGCTTTTTCCACAACTGCCTTTCTCTTGTTCTAGAATTCAAATAAGGGTACTGTATTTGTTACCTCTTTCTGTGTGACAAATTACCACAATCTTAGTGTGTGAAAATACATGCTTTCATTATCTCCCACTTTTTGTGGGTCAGGAATCCAGGCTGGCTTAGCTGGTCCTCTGCCCCAGTGGCTCTCCTGAGGGTGCGATTAGGGAAGGTGTCGAGTGGGATTGAGGACTCATCTGAAGGCAGGACTGGGGAAGAATCTGCTCCACACTCAAGTGGTTTTGGGCAAAATACAGTTCTCTGCAGCCTGTTGAACTGAGGGCCTCAGTTCCTTGCTGGCTGTCAGCCAGAGGTGCCCTCAGTCCTTGCCATGTGTCCCTTTCCTTTCATGAGGCAGCTCACAGCATGGTAGTTTGCTTCATCAAAGCCAGAAGAGAGAGTCTGCTGGCAAAACAGAAGTCACAATTTCTTGTAGTCCAATCACGGAAGTTACAGCCCCTCAATGTTGAGGCATTCTGTTGGTTAGAATCATTACTCAAGGGAGAGAATTACACAAGACCATGAATATCAGTAGACAAGGACGGCTGGAAGGCCATCTGAGAAGCTCCCTACCCCAGATAGCTTGTTGGGTTTAGCTGTCATACCTTCTTGGTCTCCTCTAACAGCTTCTCAATCTGTCCCCTGAGAAGGCCCAGACATTGTGCTATTCTAGAAGCAATGACCACATCTAGTTCCCAGATCTTGGTTTCTAAATGCCATTCTTCAGTGAAAGGAAGCAGGGCTCCTTGGAGAAATGGCTGATTTTAAGGCCGGGGTAGGGAAACACAAGATGAGCCTGGAGCATTGTGTTGTGCCAGAAAGTAAGGAAGTACCTAAAAAAAAGAAAAAAGATGGGAACGTGTCATAAGAATGCAGGAGCCAACCTGAAAGAGGTCCCAGTGGCCAGAGCTGGAACAATTTGAGCAAGAAAAAGATAATAGTATTGGTTTATAGTCCAAAAATACAACAAATCTCAATGATACCATACTTATATAAATAAGTGATATGATTGAATAAATAAATAAATGCCAGAGATGAGACAACTCTTCCTTACATAGAACTTCCAAATAATAAATATAGAGGAAATGAGGGAGATAGAAAATTACCATCAGAATACCACAGTAATAATTGCTGCAGACCTGATCCACTAAATGCTAAAATTAGTAGGCAAAGCTTTAAGGTGAGCACAATAGTTGTGCAGCCTTTTTTTTCAATAAGCCAGTTTTCTTTTTAAAGGTATGTGCTTTTGTGTGCGTGTGTGTGTGAGGAAGATTGGCCCTGAGCTAACATCTGTTGCCAATCTTCCTCTTGTTTTTTTTTCTCCCCAAAGCCCCAGTACATAGTTGTATATCCTAGTTGTAGGTCATTTTATTTCCTTCATGTGGGACGCCACCACAGCATGGCTTAATGAGCAGTGCGTAGGTCCACTCCCAGGATCCCAACCAGCGAACCCCAGGCCACTGAAGCAAAGCGTACGAAATGAAGCACTCAGCCACGGGGCCCACCCCCTGCACAGCCTTTAAGTATTGCATCTAAAATATTTATTAAATATTTGATTCTCCCCTCTCCAAGAGTTGGAGCTTAATTTCCCTTCTCCTCTTGAGTATGAGCTGGACTGAGTGACAGGCTTCTAATGATAAGAGTATGGAAAGTGAAAAATGGTAACTTTGCAGTGGAGAAGCCTGGCAGACACCACTGTAACCAAGAGATGAATGTTAACATCGCCAGTAATAAGACACATTGCTGTCATGTATCCCCTGATGTGATGCAATGAGGACATTTCACTTTCATAGTATTTGTCCCCCCAAACCCCATAATCCCAGTGTAATCATGAGAAAATAGCAGAGAAATCCGAATTGAAGGACATCCTACAAAATACATAATAGCTTTCAAAAGTGTCACAAAAGACAAGGAAAGACTGGTTGTATATTTAAGAAAACACAGCAGTTTTGCCTCCATCTGTCAATTCTGGATTTTTTTTTTTTTTTTTTTGGTCATGAGACCAAAGCTGGTGTCATTGTGCAGATGTTTATCAAGGCTACCCGGCATGCTACACTTTGCTGGATGGAGCATGATGGCCAAGACAACACGCATTGAGCCTGGGATGCACCTTTCACTCTGCCTGAGTCAGTTTCAGGAGCCCCCTCTAGGGAAGTGGAGCCCGGGCAGAGAATGGCAACATAGCTGAGCTGGGGAGGAGAAATCAGATTTCCGGACCTCCGTCTAGCAGGCACGGTACTGGAGCAAGGGAGCTTTGTAGAGATGGACTTCCACAAATCACCATAGGCATTGCTTTAGGTCTTTGGCCAAATCCTAGGCTGTGCAGGCTTAGAGCGTGACACTGCAAGGCCAAGCAGAGATCAGTCCTGGGCTTACATGAACTGAATGGTGCTTGCCCAGTTCTGGGAAACATAGGTATTTTGAACGGCCAGAGTGGAGGAGAGCCCTCACCTAATATCCCACTGAGAGCAGACACCCTGGAAAGTCCATGCCTTGAGAGTAGGCCACTGCAGCTCTAGAGTAAGGGTTCCTGTGGATCCCCTCTAGAATATCCTAAAAACATGCCTCAGAAGGATCAAGCTGAACTGTGGGACTCAGACTGTATGTAGATATAATATACATACCAATAACACAAAGGTCAGGACTGGGAAAATGAAACTATTCTGTTAAAAGGTTTTTCCATCTCATATGAAATGGTACAATATTAACTTTAAGTTGACGGTGATTGAGAATGCATTTTGTAATCACCAGGGCAACCTCTAAAGAGAATGAAAACAAGTACAGCTGAAAAGCCAATAGAAGAATTAACAGTTAAATACTAAAATATATTTGGTTAGAAAGGGGTACTTAGGCCCGTGTGTGGGGGTGGACTGTAATTAGTCTTTGGGTGGTGAACATGATGTAATCTACACAGAAAATGAAATATGATGTACACCTTGAATTTATATAATGTTATAAACCAATGTTACCGCAATAACTAAATAAATTTTTTAAAATTAAAAAAATGTATATTTGGTTATCTCAAAAGAAGGTGGGAAAGGAGAAACAGATGGTCAAAAGCTGGAAGGAGCAAATAGAAAATTTACAACGATGTGCTAGAGCTTACTCTGACCATATCAATAATTCCCTAAAATGTAAACGACTAAAAGCTCCCATGAAAGGCAAGGATTTTAAGACCAGAAAAATGAAAAACAAGACCCAACCAGAGCTGGGATTAGGATGAGGCAAGCGAGGCACTTGCCTTGGGTGCAAACTTGAAAGGGATGCCAAAAAACTCAGTCATCGGGAAAAATAAAATTTTAATGCAATGTTGAAAAAGATAAAAATTAATACAAAGCAATCCACGATGCACAAAACATCAAAATTTTATATCACGGCAGGATTCCACCCTATGCTTGCACTATGCCGAGAATCATGCAAGTTGCAAGGAGAGCGGGTAGGCTCCAAGACAAAAAAAAATCTCTCTCTGGCAATTTCTTTTGAAGGTCATTGTTCTATCCTGAGGAGAGTTGACAAGGTTTTTCCACTGTTTAGAGTTGCAGTCTACACTTCTACGAGTTAAAAGGGAAAGTTTCATGTTATTACAGATATGTTTGTGTGGTTTTTTAAATATTAAGAGCATGTAGGTAAGTGATACAAATTTCATTTATTAATATATTTGACTTTTCACAAATGAAATCTGATCAAATATCAAACATTTTCTGAATAAATTATTTTTTTACCAGGAAATGTTTATACTTTATTCATTTAAAACAATGATAGTTTGCTATTATTAAATTCTTTTATAAAAAATTATTCACTACTTGTTTTCCACCAAATTTGTCTGGAAATCTGGTGCATAGTTTTCTGCTGTTTGTAATTATTGATTTTTGTATTTTTGATACAAATTGTTATGCACACCTATTTTATTAAATATTATAATTTCTGTGAATCTTAATTCATACAAATTAAGCACATATTATGTATATTTACTCTAACTAAATATTGTATTAATGAAAAATAAATATATTTTAAATTTATACTAAAAAATTTCTAGGGCCGGCCCGGTGGCACAGCAGTTAAGTTCGCAGTTCCACTTCTCGGCAGCCCAGGGTTCGTTGATTTGGATCCCGGGTGCACACATGGCACTGCTTGGCACACCATGCTGTGGTAGGCATCCCACATATAAAGTAGAGGAAGATGGGCACAATGTTAGCTCAGGGCCAGTCTTCCTCAGCAAAAAGAGGAGGACTGGCAGTAGTTAGCTCAGGGCTAATCTTCCCCCCCCGCAAAAAAAATTCTAGACAAATATGGCATCTAAAAAGTCATGTGGTGGGGCCGGCCCCGTGGCCAAGTGGTAAAGTTCACACACTCCACTTCGGCAGTCCGGGGTTTCGCCAGTTCAGATCCTGGGCACGGACATGGCATCCCTCATTGGGCCATGCTGAGGTGGCGCCCCACATGGCACAACCAGAAGGACCTACAACTGGAATATACAACTATGTACTGGGCAGCTTTGGCGAGAAGAAAAAGAAAAAGGAAAAAAAAGCCAAGTGGTCCAATGTTCAGGAAAAAAGAAAAATATGTGCAGAAATGAATCAAAATTACAGGGAGTAGTTACAATTTTTGCTATAAAAACTCATTATTCTAGCTACTGAAGATGATCAAATTTCTTTTTTAATTGTAATTTTTTTCCAGTTTTATTGAGAGATTATTGGCATATAACATTGTGTGAATTTAAGGTGTACAACACGATGGTTTGATACATGTATATACTGTGAGATGATCTGTGAATTCAAGTAGCAGATGGAATATTCTTATGTCTGCCTTAAAAACTACATTTAAAAAATGTACAGATACCCAACGGGCACCAAGATCAAGTACAATCAAGGCATTTTGCTTACAAATCAAAAATGTTTATTATATATTAAAATCTATAATATGAAACGACAAAATACTTTATCCTGAAACCAAAAGCATCTTGCAAAAATAGATTGCAAATTTGTATGCGACTCATTTGTGTGGGGTGATATTTTGAACCAAGTGGGAAAAGTGAATAAAGCTCTACAATAAAAAAAAAAATGATTATATAAAAAGCTGCATGCTTAACAGAAGGCCTATTCCTCTGCTTGCAGCAAATAAGAGAATGTAACTTTGAAAGAAATTTTGCTGAATATACAACTTTAGCACAGGATATGAATATACTTATCAAATTTTAAAATAAACTAAAAAGAAGAGTACAGAAATTGGAAGTGTATGAATCACTGTTCGAGATTATCACTTATTACAGGAAAAGTACACATCAAACAGAAACTAAGGAGATCACAGATACTCTAATTTCACGTTGAAAATGGAGATATGAAAAATTAAAGTATCTTCAGATTTTGGATTTTTAGCCAGAGATAAGTTATTTTCTACAAGCACATGCAATTTACAAAAGGCAGCCACTAACTTAGCTCTTAAATATTCTGATTTACGTCCTACAGATAGTTATCTGAAATAGTTTTAAGCAGGATATCCTATCAATAATTTGTAATATAAATTCAGCATTGCATTCGGATCTTCTAAAACTAATTTACCAATTTTGCTTAGTGCAATCTTATCCAAATTTTGAAGTGGCCTTAAGAATATTTTAACGATACCGGTCACAGTGCTGTCCTGCAAAAGAAGTTTCTGTAAGCTGAAGTTAATTAAAAATTATTTCAGATTGTCACTTGGTCAAGAGAAATTGTCAAACATGGCAGTTCTCTCAACGGAAAACAAGATAAGCAAAGAAGTACATTTTGAAAGTATTATTGGTGAGTTTGCTTCTATTAAAGCAAGGAAAGCAAAATTATAATAAATTCTATTTTGGGTATAAATAAAATATTTAAACTTAAAAATGTGAGTTTTAATACATCTATTTCTCAATTTGTCAGTATTTTTTTCATGACTGTAATGTCTGAAACAAATTTAACCATTAAAAATCACCTTAAGGGGCCTGCTAAGCGGCGCAGCCGCTAAGTTCACACATTCTGCTTCAGTGGCCAGGGGTTCGCCGATTTGGATCCCAGGTGCGGACCTAGCACCGCTTGGCAAGCCATGCTGTGGCAGGCGTCCCACATATAAAGTAGAGGAAGATGGGCACGGATATTAGCTCAGGGCCAGTCTTCCTAAGCAAAAAGAGGAGGATTGGTGGCAGATGTTAGCTCAGGGCTAATCTTCCTCAAAAAGAAAAAAAAATCACATTAAAAAAATATAGGGACACACAGTTTTCCTTCTGCCTCAGGCTCCGATGTGACTTGCCATGGCACTAGACCCAATATATGCTGTCTACAGGAGCAACACATCAGATAAAAAGACACAGATAGGGGCCAACCAAGTGGCATAGTGGATAAGTTGGCATGCTCTGCTTCAGCAGCCCGGTGTTCACTGGTTCGGATCCCAGGCACGGACCCAGCACTGCTCCTCAAGCCATTGCTGTGGCAGCATCCCACATACAAAAAAATAGAGGAAGATTGGCACAGATGTTAGCTCAAGGACAATCTTCCTCAAGCAAAAAGAGGAAGACTGGCAACAGATGTTAGCTCAGGGCCAATCTTTCTCCCCCAAAAAAAAAAAAAAAAAAAAAAAGATAGTTTGAAAGTTAAAGCACACAAAAATATATACTGTGCAAACACTAAACTTAAGAAAGCTGGAATGGCTATATTAATAACAGATAAAATACATTTTGAGACTGTATTACCAGAGATGAAGAGAGACGTTTTGTAATAAAAGAATGAATTCATCAGGAAGACATAACATCATAAAAGTGTAAGACAACTCATAACAGAATTTTCAAATGCATGACACAAACCCAAGAGAAATAAAGGGAGAAACACACAAGTCCACAATCATGATCTGAGATTTTAACACCCCTGGTTTGGTAGTGGATAGAATTACAAGATTAGCAAAATAATAGGGAGATTGCCACTTCCAAACAAGATAAAGTAATAGGCACCAAATTTACCTTCCTGCATGAAACAAGTAAAAATTTAGACAAAATATATGAAACAACAAATCTCAAGATATTGGACATCAGGCAATGAAAGAAAGTGATCCCTGAGAGATGGGAAATAAACAAGGTAAGCCTTATGATTGCCCAGCTTACTGCCTGGAGATAGAGAGGGCCAATTCAGGCAAAACCTAGAAGTCTGCCTGTGTTGAGAAGACAGAGCAGAGACTGTTGTGAAAGACTATGCAGTTAGAGTTAGCAGGGCAGAGTATCGGAGTATAGAGAGATTTGCAGAGAGACAACTCCAGAGACCTTCAGAGGGTTTCCATTGGTATTTAGCTGAGTGTTAATCAGCACAGGCTTGTGAGGAAACTACCCAAGGCCAGGGAAAAATACATGAAAAGATTAAACGGAACAATAGTTGGAATTCACACTGGGCAGGAAATAATGCCTTTTCCCAAAAGCTGGAGAGGAAAACCTCATAATTCATGGATCATTGGGTAGAGTACTAAGAAGGGTCTTGCCTTAGCAGTGGGGAAAATTAACCCTACTCTGAACGCTACTCTGGTTCTGCCTAACAAAGCTTAAAAGCAGTACCTGAAAGTAACAAAGTGTTTCCAAGTAACTTAATCACATCCCAAAACAAAGTTCAAGAATAGTTAGAGGAATACAGAAATATCCAGTACCCAACAACATAAGAGTCACAATGTCTGGCATCCAATAAAAAATTACCAGGTATGCAAAGAAGCAGGAAAATACAACCCACGATGAAAAGAAAACAATTAATAGAAACAGACCCAGAAATGACACAATGAAAGAATTAATAGATAAGGCCATTAAAAGAGTTATTGTGACTGTATTCCATACGTGCAAGAAGCTAGAGAAAAGAGTGGACATGTTAAGTAGAAATATGGAACATATATAAAAGACTCAAACTGAACTTCCAGAAGTGAAAACAATGCCTGATTTTAAAAGTACACTGGATGGGATTAATGGTAGATTAGACTTTCTGAAAGAAGAGATTAGTGAATTTGAAGATGTAATGATAGAAACTATCCAAAATGAAACACACAGAGGAAAAAAAAAGACCTTAAGAATGATTATTTATAATAGCCAAAAAGTGAAAACAATCCAAATGTCCGTCAACTGATGAATGGGTAAATCAAATGTGGTATATTCATACAACGAATATTATTCAGCAATAAAAATGAATAGAGTACTGATACATGCTACAACATAGATAAACCTCGAAAACATTATGCTAAGTGAATGAAGCCAGTCACAAAAGACCACATGTTGTGTGATTCCATTTATATGACATGTCCAGAATAGGCAAATCTATAGAAATAGGAAAGTAGCTTAGTGGTTGCCTAGAGTTGGAGGGAAATGGGGAGTGGCTGCCAGTGGGTGTAGTTTCTTTTGGGATGGTAAAAATGTCCTAAAATTGTGGTGATAGTTGCACAATCCTGTGAATATACTAAAAAAAACATTGAATCATACACTTTAAATAGGTGAATTATATGAGATGTGAATTACATGTCATTATAGCTGTTTAAGAAATTTTAAAAATTAAAAAAAATTTTAAGATGTTAGCAGATAATTTTGCTGATAAGGAGTTTAAAATAAAAGCTACCTAGGGGCCGGCCCCATAATCGAGTGGTTAAGTTTGCATGCTCTGCTTTGGCAGCACATGGTTTTGCTGGTTTGGATCCTGGGAGCAGACATGGCACCGCTCATCAAGCCGTGCTGAGGTGGCGTCCCGTATAGCACAACCAGAAGGACCTACAACTAGAATATACAACTATGTACTGGGGGGCTTTGGGGAGAAGAAGAAGAAGAAGAAAACAGATTAGCAACAGATGGTAGCTCAGGTGCCAATCTTTAAAAATAAATAAATAAAAGGTGGGGGAGATACCTAAATATGGAAGGAAAAAAATAAAAAACTGAAGAAGTTAATCACCACTAGACCTGCAGGACAAGAAACATTAAAAGAAGTCTTTCGGGCAGAAGGAAAATCATACCAGATGGAAACCTAGAGCTACAAAAGGGATGATAAGCACCAGAATTGGTGACTACATGGCTAAACATAAAGACTTTTTTCTTATTATTTAATTATCTTTAAAAGACAACATAGTGTTTAAAGCAAGAGAGAGAGAGGAAGAACACCATATTGTGAGGTTTATAACACATGTAGAAATAAAATGTATGGCCAACAATAGCACAAATGTCAGGAAAGGAGAAACGGAAATATACTGTTATAAGTTTCTTATACTACATGTGAAACAGTACACTATCATTGGGATGGTGGACTGTAATAAGTTAAAGAATAATAAGGTAAAGTTAAACCCTCAAGCAACTACTAAAATGAGACAAAGAGTTATAAGTAATAAATCAAAAAAGGAGACAGAATGGTATCATAAAAAATACTCAATAAATCCAAAATAAGGCAAAAAAGAGATAACAGGGAAACCAACAACAGATAAGACAAATAGAAAACAAATAGTAAGATGGTAGATTTAAACCCAGCTATGTCAATGATCTAATAACAGAGCTTCAAAATAAATGAAGCAAAAACTGACAGGATTGAAAGGAGAAATAGACAAAGTCATGCATAAAGTCAGAGATTTCAGCACTCTTTTCTCAATAACTGATAGAACAATCAGACAGAAAATCAGTAAGGATGTAGGAGATTTGACCAGAACTATCAACCAACTCAACTTGACTGACATTTATAGAAGACTCCGCCCAGAAAATGCAGAAAATACATGCTTTTCAGGTATAATATTTACCAAGATAGACCATATTCTGGGCCATGAAACAAGTCTGAAGAAATGTAAAAGGATTCAAGCCATACTGTGTTCTCTGACCAAAATGGATTTAAATTAGAAAGCAGTAACAGAAATAGATCTGGAAAGTCCCCAAATATCTGGAAACTAAATAATATATTTCTAAATACCCCATGAGTCAAAGAGGAAATCAAAAGGGATATTATAAAGGGAAATTATAAAATGAATGTAATAAATGCAAACATAATATATCAGAATTTGTGTGATTCAGCCAAAGCAATAGTTAGAGGAAAATTTATAGTACCACATCACCTGAATTAAAGAGAGGTTTAAAATCAATTACCCCAGCTTCCACCTTAAAGAATTGGAAAAATAATAGAAAAATAAGCAAAAGGAATAAAATAATAAAGATCAGAGTGGAAATCAGTGACATAGAAGACAGAAAAACAAAATAGAAAATCAATGAAACCACAATGGAACAGAATTGAAAGCTCAGAAATAAAACCACACATCTATGGACAGCTAATCTTCGACAAAGGAGCTGAGGGCCTACCATGGAGAAAAGAAAGTCTTTTCAACAAATGGTACTGGGAAAACTGGAAAGCCACACGTAAAAGAATGAAAATTGACCATTCTTTCTCACCATTCACCAAAATAAACTCAAAATGGATCAAAGACCTAAAGCTGAGACCTGAAACCATAAGGCTTCTAGAAGAAAATGTAGGCAGTACACTCTTTGACATCAGTATTAAAAGGATCTTTTCGGACACCACGTCTTCCCAGAGAAGGGAAACAATAGAAAGAATAAACAAATCAGACTAAAGAGCTTCTTCAAGGCAAATGAAAACAGGATTGAAACAAGAAAACAACCCACCAACTGGGAAAAAACATTTGCAAGTAATACATCTGACAAAGGCTTAATATCCATAATATATAAAGGACTCACACAACTCACCAACAAAAATTCAAACAACCCGATCAAAAAATGGGCAGGAAACATAAACAGACATTTCTCCAAAGAAGATATACGGATGGCCAATAGGCATATGAAAAGATGTTCATTATCGCTGATCATCAGGGAAATGCAAATCAAAACTACACTAAGATATCACCTTACACCCATTAGAATGACAAAAATATCTAAAACTAATAGTAACAAATGTTGGAGAGGTTGTGGAGAAAAAGGAACCCTCATACACTGCTGGTGGGCATGCAAACTGGTGCAGCCACTATGGAAAACAGTATGGAGATTCCTCAAAAAATTAAAAATAGAACTACCATACGACCAAGCTATCCCACTACTGGGTATCTATCCAAAGAACTTGAAGTCAGCAATCCCAAAAGTCCCATGCACCCCAATGTTCATTGCAGCATTATTTACAATAGCCAAGACGTGGAAGCAACCTAAGTGTCCATCAACAAATGATTGGATAAAGAAGATGTGGTATATATATACCATGGAATACTACTCAGCCACAAAAAAGAACAAAACCGTCCCATTTGTAACAACATGGATGGACCTTGAGGGAATTATGTTAAGTGAAATAAGCCAGATAGAGAAGGACAATCTCTGTATGACTCCACTCATATGAGGAATTTAAAAATGTAGACAAAGAGAACAGATTAGTGGCTATCAGTGGAAAGGTGGGGGGTGGGCACAAAGGGTGAAGGGGTGCACCTACAACACGACTGACACACAATAATGTACAACTGAAATTTCACAAGATTGTAACTTATCATTAACAATAAAAATTTAAAAGAAAATCAATGAAACCAATACTACTGAGAAGATCGGTAAAACTGATAAACTTCTAGACAGATTGATCAGGAAAAAAAAAGAGAGACGACACAAATGAGCAATATCAGGAATGAGAGAAGTGACATCACCACAGGTTCTAAAGATATTAAAAGGATAACAGGGGATACTTATACACCAACATTCATAGCAGCACTATCCACAATAGCTACAAGGTGGAAACAACCCAAGCGTCCATCACCAGATGAATGGATAAAGAAAATGTGGCATATGGATATCATGGAATATTATTTGCCCATAAAAAGGAATGAAATTCTAACACATGCTATAATATGAATGAACCTTGAGGACACTATGCTAAGTAAAATAAGCCAGGCACAAAAGGACAAATATTGTACGATTCCACTTTTATGAGGTATCTAGAGTAGGCAAATTCCCAGAGACAGAAAGTAGAATAGAAGTTACCAGGGGTTGGGGGTTGGGGGTTGGGGGTTGGGGAGAATGGAGAGTTATTGCTTATGGGTACAGAGTTTCTGTTTGAGATGATGGAAAAGATTTGTAAATACAGAGTGGTGATGGTTACACAACATTGTGAATGTAGTTAGTACTACTGAATAACCCTGTATTTATTAAAGTTGAATTATCTTCCCATAAAGGAAATTCCAGGCCCAGATGGCTTCCTTGGGGAATTCTACCAAATACTTAAGGAAGAAATACTATCAATTCTACATAAACTCTTTCAGAAGGTTTAAGAGAAGGGGCTACTTCCCAACTCATTCTATGAGACTAGCATTACTCTGATACTAAACCAGAGAACAGCATTCTAAGGAAACTATACACAACTATCCTTCGTGAACAGAGATGCTAAAGTTCTTAACAACATTTTAGTAAATCAAATCCAACTATATATACAAAAGCTAATACATCAAGACAAAGTAGAATTTACTCCAGGAAGGCGAGAAAAACCACCGAATCATCTCAACAGATACAGTTTTTCTGTATTTGACAAAATCCATCATCCATTCCTGACTTTTAAAAACTCAGAAAACTAGAGATAAAAGGTAATATTTCCTCAATATGATAGAGAGCATTTACAAAAAACCTATAATTAACACCAAACTTAATGGCAAAAGACTGAATGCCTTTCCCCCTAAGATCAGGAACAAAGCAAGGATGTCCACTGTCATCACTTCAATTCAACATTGTACTGGAGGTTCTAACTAGTGCAACAAGGCAGGAAAGAAATAAAAGTCATACAGATTGGAAAGGAAGAAATGAAGGTGTCGGAGCCGGCCTGGTGGCGCAGCGGTTAAGTTCGCATGTTACGCTTCAGCGGCCCAGGGTTCTGCCGGTTCGGATCCCGGGCGTGGACATGGCACCGCTTGGCACGGCATGCTGTGGTAGGCGTCCCACATAGAAAGTAGAGGAAGATGGGCATGGATGTTAGCTCAGGGCCAGTCTTCCTCAGCAAAAAGAGGAGGATTGGCAGCAGTTAGCTCAGGGCTAATCTTCGTCAAAAGAAAAAAAGAAAAAAAGAGAAAAAGAAATGAAGTTGTCTTTGGAGATAACATGATCCTCTATGTAAAAAATTGTATGGAATCTACAAAAAACTGACTAGAACTAATAAGTGACTTTAGCAAGATTGCAGGATACAAGATCAATATACTACACTTAATTGTATTTCCCGATACTAGCAATGACCCATAGGAAATTGAAATTTTAAAATACCATTCATGGGGTTGGCCCCGTGGCCAAGTGGTTAAGTTCCCACACTCCGCTTTGGCGGCCCGGGGTTCACCGGTTCAGATCCCAGGTGCGGACCTAGCACCACTCATCAAGCCGTGCTGTGGCAGGTGTCCCATATATAAAGTAGAGAAGGTGGGCACGGATGTTAGCTCAGGGCTAATCTTTCTTAAAAACAAATAAAAATAAAATAAAATACCATTCATAATAGCATCAAAAACAAGAAAGTACATGTGAAAGACCTGTACACTGAGTACCAAACATAGCTGAGAGAAATTAAAGGTCTAAATAAATGGAGAGATACACCATGTTCATGAATCAGAATACTCAATATTATTAAGATGTCAATTTTCCTGAGCTTGCTATAGATTTAATGCAATCTCAGTAGCGCTTTTTTGTTGTCGTTGTTGTTTTAGAATTGAAAAATGGATTCTAAAATTCATATGGAAATGCATGCAACGGACCAAAACAACTTTGAAAAGCAAGAAAAAATTTGGAGGACTTGCACTTCCTGACTTCAAGACTTATTGTAAAGCTATAATAATTAAGACATTGTGGTATTGGTTTCAAGACAGGAAAATAGGGAGGTGGGGGTATTGGATGAAGGTGTCAAGAGGCACAAACTTGCAGTTATAAGATAAGTACTGGGGGTGTAATGCACCATATGATGACTATAGTTACCACCGCTGTATGATATATTTGAAGTTGCTAAGAGAGTAGATCCTGAGAGTTCTCATCACAAGGAAAAAAACACATTTTTTCTTTTTTTTTGTATCTGTATGAGATGATGGATGTTAACTAAACTTATTGTGTTAATCATTTCATAATATATGTAAGTCAAGTCATTATGCTGTCTACCTTAAACTTATACAGTGTTGTATGTCAATTATATCTCAAAAAGCTAGAAAAAAAAGACAGCTAAATATATCAATGAAAGAGAATAGAAACTCCAGAAATAGACCCACACATATATGGTCAATTGATTTTTGAAAAAGGTGCAAAGCCAGCGCAGAATGGATAATCCTTTTGACAAATGGTGTTGGAACAATTGGATATCCACATGCCAAAAGAAAAAAAAAAAAAGCAAAACAGTGATTGCCCCATGGGGGAGGGGATTGACTGGGAAAGGGTAGGAGGGAACTTCCTGGGGGTGATGTAAATATTCTATATGTTGATAGGGGTATGGGCTACTTGAGTATATTCATTATTTGTCAGGATGCTATGAATTTTGATTTGTGAATTTACTGTATGTAAACTTTACCTTTAAATTCCTGTAAACTAATATTGAACTCTAGTAAGGAGATTTGCTTTTGCAGAGGTATAGGTTATCAGTTGTGGGATTCTGAAACAATTAAGGGATTCTGAAAATCCCTTTTGTGTAATCTAGACTTGAGGAAACAAGTAAATATATTAGGAATAGTGGGAGCCAGGTTACTTACTAAAGGAGTTGCAAACATAAAGGAAGTTACAAATACGGGTGGAGGAAGAAAAGAATGAACCCTAAAGTGCTGAACTGGAATTGGAGGTATCAAGATCTCATGGTTTTAGGTAAGACAGTCAGAGAAGGAGAACTTTGTGTGTGCATGCGTGTGTGTGTGTGTGTGAGAGTGTGTGTGTGTGTGTTTCCCATATCTGTTCACTGAGAGGACCTAGAAGCAGATATACCTCTAGCAACAAGCAATGAGCCATTTTTAAATTTTTATTTTGAAATAATTTTAGATTTATAGAAAAGTTGCAAAATAACAATTCCTATATCCCCTTCATTCAGATGCTCCTATGTCAACATTTTGCCACCTTTTGTTTATCCTTCTCTGTCTCTCTGCCTCTGTCTCTGTCTCTGTCTCTCTCTGTGGTATGTGTGTGTATTTGTGTCATGGGTCCCCAACACCATCCCCAGGTTTGGTGATTCAGTAGGAGGATTCAAAGAATTCAACATATAGTTGTACTCATAGCTAAGATTTATTACGGTGAAAGGATAGATACATGATAGGATTAACAAGAAAACAAAGACAGGTGGGATCTGGAGAAATCCATACACAGGCTTCCTCACGTTCTCTAACTCCTTTGAGAAAAGGGAAAAGGCACACGGGCCAAAGTCCAGAGGAAACCAGGCACAAGCTTCCAAGAATCTTCTCCCAGTGGAGTCACACAGGACACAATTAATTCCTCCAGCAATCAGTTGTGACAACATGTGTGATGTGTTGTCTACCAGGGAAGCTCATTAGAGACTCAGTGCCCAAGGTTTTCACTGGGGGCTGGCCACTAGTCACCCTCTACCCAACATGTACCAAAATTCCAGACTCTGTCAAGCAATGCAGGTGCTCAGCATAAATCACATTGTTTGTACAAACAGTTTAGGCATAGTGAACCATTCTTATCATTTAGAAAAGGTTTTATATCAGCGTAGGGAATTGTTTGCCAGCCAAGTTTCTAGATGCCAGTCTCAAGGGCCAACCTTGTAATCAGGTCTTTCTAAGGATAGGCAGTCTCAGGCCTAATACGTTAACTATTTCTTTACGAAGACAGTTAAGAGAAAGATGTTCCCTTCTATAACCACGGTCAAAATCAGGAAATTAATACTGATATAATCCTATTATCTATTTTACAGATATTATTCAAAGTTTTCCAGTTGTCCCACTGATATCCTTTATAGTAAAATAAAAAACTTTTTCTGGTACAGGATTCAATCCAGGATCACATGTTGCATTTAGTTGTCATGTTCCTGTAGTCTCTTTAAATCTGGATCACTTCCTCAGTTTTTCTTTGTTTTTTTAAAGATCTTGATGTTTTTTAAGAGTACAAACCTGTTATTTTGTAGAATGTCCCTCAATTGGGGTTTGCCTGATGTTTTCTCATGATTAGATTCAGGTTATGAATTTTTGGCAGAAATACCACAAAAATGATGTTGAATCTTTCTCCGTGCATCACATCGGGAGGCAGGAAATACCAGTTTGTCCCCATATAGGTGATAATGTTGTTCACTTGATTAAGGTGGGGTCCACCCAGTTTCCCTATTGCAAAGTTACTCTGTTTCCCATTATAATTAAAAAGTAATTTGTGGGGAAATCCTTTGATACTACGTAAATATAGTGTTCCTCATCACACTTTCACCCCCAGCTTTAGCACTCATTACTGATTCTTGCCTGAAACAATTATTACAGTTATCAATTTAAAAAGCAAATTCGGCTGTTAGTTTACCCTCAAAATGTGTTTATTGGTGAATAGCCAAAAGAATTGCAATTCAGGATGTGCATGCTATGGTGAACAACGGGAAAATCCAGAGAACAAAAGAGGGGAGCTTGCTTTTATAGAGAAAAAGGGGAGTAGGGAGGGGCTGTTCCAAAGGAAAGTCCATTGGGGGAAAGTAACAGTTCAGGGTGGCAACGGCTTCTCATTGGCTGGGCTGTCGCCAGGTGGGAAGAAAAATCTTCCTTCAGTAGTAAAGTAGTTGTACCTTCTGTCAGAGACGCAAGCCTAAGTTTTTTTGCTGTTTGGAGTAATTGATGACTTATGATAGGGAGTGAGAGCTTCCCCTACAGGCCCTCCGGACTCCAATTTAGTTGAGGTTTCTCTTACTCATTTCACATTGTGGTGGCTGCCAAATAGTGATTTCCTAATTCCATCATTCCTTCTACATTTATTAGTTGGCATTCCTCCATAGGATGAGTTTTCCTTTGTCCTCCATTTATTTATTTAAATCAGTTTGGATTCATGGATCCTCTTTAAATTCAAATTCATTCAGTGGCAAATGAATTCAGATGATAAAAGAAGATGCTCCAGGCTCATCTTGTACTTTCCCTGCTCCAGCCCTGGAATTAGCCATTTCAACAAAGAGCCCTGGTCTCTGTTACTTCAGGGTAATTAGACAAGAGAAACCAATGAGAGGCACATGAATTGGAAAAGAAGAACTAATGATGTTTCTATTTTCAGATGATATGATTTTGTACCTTGTAAACCCTAGAGAATCAGTGATAAAACTAACTCTAACAAAGAAAGTATTCAGCAAAGTGGAAGGATATAAAATTAACATAGAGAAATCAACGGCTTTCATATATACAAATAATCAGAGGATGTAACGATAGAGAAAACCCCATTTACAATAGCAACAAAGGAGATAATACACCTTAAGAAGAAACCTAACAAGAAATGTGGGAAAAAAATCTATGTGAGGAAAACTTTAAAATGCATTTGTCAAAACCCATAGATCTTTACAGCACAAAGAAAAGTGCATCTTAATATGTGAAAATTAACCAGAAGGTCAGGACATCCCAGTATGGAATGGAGACTGTAACAATCGAATCTGGCCGTATTATAAATGTCTGACATAACCTCACTGGAAGGGGTGGGGAGAAGACAGGTCAACTTAACTAACCTTGGAAAATAGTATTTTGACTGGAAATTCCAAGGCTAAAGACAAAAGGAATCATAGAAACACATTTAACTCAATTTTGGAAAAGTTGTTTCCCATAGGGGTATGGGTTAACAATTCTGATACTACTATACACATACACCGGCATTGAACAGTTACGTAAACGGGCAGAGGATGGTTGGGGCCAGGTTTCTCACCGTTGAAGTGGGAGGCCACAGAGAAGCAAGAAGGGAAGGCTAGTGAAGGGAGCAGAATATGGCACCCCAAAATGTGTCATTAGGCATGTGGATTATTTTAAGCTGAAGGCAATCAAGACCCAGCAGACTCAAGAAAAATTTACCTCTCCCTTAACTGCCTAAAAAATTTTAGAAAGGGAGCCTGGCCAAAAAGAGAGCTATTACCAGAGATAGCTATTTTCCTTATTGAGGTTACATTAGTTTATAACATTATATAAACTTCAGGTGTACATCATTATGTTTTGACTTCTGTATAGACTGCATCCTGTTCACCATCAAAAGTCTAGTTGCTAGGGGCCGGCCCAGTGGCGCAGTGGTTAAGTTCGCAAGTTCTGCTTCTCGGCAGCCTGGGGTTTGCCGGTTCGGATCCGGGTGCGGACATGGCACTGCTTGGCAAAAGCCATGCTGTGGTAGGCGTCCCACATATAAAGTAGAGGAAGATGGGCACGGATGTTAGCCCAGGGCCAGTCTTCTTCAGCGAAAAGAGGAGGATTGGCAGCCATTAGCTCAGGGCTAATCCTCCAAAAAAAAAAAAAAAAAAGAAAAAAAAAAGGGAAGGGCACATGACCCCCACCTCTGAATAGTGGGAGTGCCAAAAACTTAAAAAAAAAAAGTCTAGTTGCTATCTGTCACTGTACACACGTGCCCCTTTACCCCTTTCGCCCTCCTACCGCCCCCTTCCCCTCTGGTAACCACCAATCTGTTCTCCATATCTACGTGTTTGTTTGCTTATTTAGCTTCCATATATAAGTGGAGTCATACAGTAATTGTCTTTCTCTGTCTGACTTATTTCCCTTAGCATAATACCCTCAAGGTTGATCGGGTCGATTTGTTTTTTGTTGTTGAGTTGTATGAGTTCTTTATATATTTCGGATATTAAGGATTTAACCCCTTATCAGATATATGACTTGTAAATATTTTCTCCCAGTTGGTAGGTTGTCTTTTCGTTTTGTTGATGGTTTCCTTTTCCATGCAGAAGATTTGTAAAGAATCCACCAAAAACGTGTTAGAAATAATGAACAAGTACAGTAAAGTCGCAGGGTACAAAATCCACACACAAAAATTAGTCATGTATTTATACACTAATAAAGAACTAGCAGAAAGAGAAATCAAAAATACAATCCCATTTATAATTGCAACAAAAAGAATAAAATACTTGGGAATAAATTTAACCAAGGAAGTGAAAGCCTTATACAGTGAAAACTATAAGACATTGTTGAAAGAAACTAAAGAAGACATAAAAAATGGAAAGATATTCCACGCTCATGGATTGGAAGAATTAACATAGTTAAAATTTCCATGTTACCTAAAGCAATCTACAGATTCAATGCAATCCCAATCAGAATCCCAATGACATTCTTCACAGAAATAGAATAGATAATCCTAAAATTTATATGGAACAACAAAAGATCTCGAATAGCCAAAGCAACCCTGAGAAAAAAGAACAAAGCCGGAAGTATCATAATCCCTGAATTCAAAATATACTACAAAGCTATAGTAATCAAATCAGCATGACACTGTCAGAAAAACAGACACACAGATCTATGGAACAGAACTGAGAGCGCAGAAATAAACCCATACATACATGGACAGCTAATTTATTTCTTAAACACATTTTTTTAAATAGTTACTCTCACTCTCTCTTCTTTTTGCTTGGAAAGATTTGCTCTGAACTATCTGTTGCCAATCTTCCTCTCTTTTTTTTTCCTTTTTCCTCCCCAAAGCCCCAGTACATAGTTGGATATTCTAGTTGTAGCTCCTTCTAGTTCTTCTATGTGAGCTGCTGCCACAGCATGGCTACTGACAGATGAGTGGTGTGGTTCCACACCCGGGAACCGAACCTAGGCTGCTGAAGTGGAACACACCAAACTTTAACCACTAGGCCATCAGAGTTGGCTCTGGACAGCTAATTTTTTTTAAAGATTTTATTTTTCCTTTTGCTCCCCAAAGTCACCCAGTACATAGTTGTATATTCTAGTTGTAGGTCCTTCTAGTTGTGGCATGTGGGACACCACCTCAGCACGGCCTGATGAGTGGTGCCATGTCCACACTCAGGACTCGAACCGGCGAAACCCTGGGCCACCAAAGCAGAGCCCACGAACTCAACCACTCAGCCGTGGGGCTGGACCCTGGAGAGCTAATTTTTGACAAAGGAGCCAAGAACATACAATGGAGAAAGGAAAGTCTCTTAAATAAATGGTGTTGGGAAAACTGGACAGCCACATGCAAAAGAAGGAAAGTAGACTACTATCTTACATGATACACAAAAATTAACTCAAAATGGATTAAAGACTTGAATCTAAGACCTGAAAGCATAAAACTCCTAGAAGAAAACATAGATAGTATGCTCTTTGACTTTGGTCTTGGCAGTAACTTTTTGAATATCAAGTCTCCTTAGGGAAGAGAAACAAAAGAAAAAATAAACAAATGACACTACGTGAAACCAGAGATAACTTTTTATCTGAAAGACTTACCTGCATGGCAAGACAAACATCTGATTACCAAACATCTGCTCTTCTTATTGTCCTGTGAATTGCCCTCTTCCCCTTTGCAGCCTCAGACCCCTAACCCTTTCCTTAGCTCAGGATGGCATATAAGCCTCAGCTGCCTGACTGCTTTTGGGTCTCATATTTTTGTGGGGCTCCTGTACATACAAAATTAAATTTGTTTTTCTCCTGTTAATCTGTCTTATGTCAATTTAATTATTAGACCAGCCAAAGAAGCTAGAAAGGTAGAAGGAAAATTTTTCTGCCCTGACACTAGAATGAACCACGTGTTGCTGGAATATCAGTATGAATTCATTTATCTTAAAAGATATACAGATGGATAGATACAGAAATAATTATAGATATGTGTGTATACATGGGTTAGTATACATACATCTATTTCCTAGCTCCTAGGATTATAAATATGGTCAAAAGACAAGTGACAAACTGGGAGAAAATATATGCAACATATATTACAGTAAAGTGTTAATAGCCTCAATATACAAAGAACTCTTGAAAATTGAGGGAAAAAGTTCAAAAATCCAATAGAAAAGTGGGCAAAAGATGTGAGCAGACAACTCACACATTAGAAAAGGATATTAAAATGGTCCTTAAATATACGAAAAGCATAATCTCACTCATAATTAGAGAAATACAAATTAAAACCACACTAAGAGAATGGATAAACAAATTGTGGTATATCCATACTGTGGAATCATACTCATCAATAAAAAGGAAAAAAATACTGATACACACAGCAACTTGGAAGAATTTCAAAAGCATTAGGCTGAGTGAAAGAAGCCAGACATGAAAGAGTGCATACTGTTTGATTCCATTTGTATGAAATTCTATAAAAGACAGATATAATCTACAGTGACAGAGAGCCAATCCGTGGTTGCCTGAGGTGGGTGGTGGGGATGGGGCACAAAGGAACCTTTTAGGGGTGATGGAAATACTCTATATATTGATTGTGGTGGTGGTTACAAGGTTGTATACATCTGTCAAAACTCGCTGAACTGCACCCCTACAATAAATATATCTATCTATCTAGATATAGACACGTAGAGAGAGAGAGAAAGAGAGAGAGAGAAGCTCAATAAAGTTCAAGAAATTACAAAAGAAAAAAATAGCCCTGGATGAAAACACTTCCCCACAGCAGGCAAATCATTTACTCCTACAAAAATGAGAAGAAAAAAAAAAAACTACAATGAGATACCATTTCTTACCTCTCAGATCGGAGACAATTTATAAATACAACAACACAGTCTGTTGGAGAGGCTGTGGAGAAACAGGCACTCGAATACCTTGCTAGTGGGAATGAAACTGAACAGCCCTTTTGGGAGGAAATTTGGAAACACATAACAAAACTACATATGCACTTTTTGATGCATATCAAATAATAAATAATAAATAAATTATTTATTAGATAATTTATTTATTAGATTTATTAGATTTATCAGATAATAAAAAAATAGATATATGTACAAGGGTGTTCTTTTTGGCATTGTTTATAATTGCAAAATATTGAAAATAACTTACATGGGCAAACATAGGAGAGTGGTTAAATTATGCTACATCTATAAGATGGGGTACTATGTAGCTGCAAGGAGACACTATCAAATGAAAAATGCAAAGTATGCTACCATTCATGTAGGATAAGTAAGATATACAGGTATTGGCTCATTCGTGCAAAAGGAAACACAGAAAGGATAAGGCAGAAAGCAAACAGATTGGTTACCTCAACAAGAGTGGGAGGGGCAAAATGGGATTCAAACAGAAGCAAAGGGACCTAACCGAATTTCAAATGATTCACACAGCCTCACTGAAGAGGCCTGGGAGGGGGAGAACTAACCCAAGTATTTATCTATTTATTTTTTTTTTGGTGAGGAAGATTGGCCCTGAGCTAAGATCTGTGCCCGTCTTCTTCCATTTTGCATGTGGGATGTCACCACAGCATGGCTTCATGAGTGGAGCATAGGTGGGCACCTGGATCTGGACCTGAGAACCCTAGACTGCCGAAGAGAGTGCACGAAATTAACCACTACGCCACTGGGTGGCCCCCCAAGTAATTTTTGAACACAGTATTTTGACTACCATCAGATTAAAGACAAAAGGAACTGCATCAAATATTGAAACTGTAGTAGGCTTACTAAACAAGTATTTTGACTATAGACCACCATGAGCCTAAAGACAAAAGAAACTGTAAAAACAAGTATTGACCTCTAGTTGGTAGATTAGTTTTTCACAGCCTTATGCGTTAGCAATTCTGGTTACTTAATGTGTAGTATATGATTACACAAATAAGTAAACTTATTGTAAATAATGGGAGCCAGTTTTCTTCCTGTTGGAAAAGGGATTTACAAATGTGGAAAGTGAGAAAACTAGAATGAACCTTGAGTTGTTGAGTTGAAATGGAAGGTATTAATAATGAATTTATGTTTTAAAAATATATATACCTATAGCAATATATATAAATAGACACAGATACGTGTGTACAGATGGATTAGAATACATACATATATTTCCTAGCTTTGTACACTGAGAGGTTCTAGAAACAATTACACCCTAGTAGCAATGAACACTTTCTCAACTGGGGCTGAAAAAGAATAAGGTGAGTCTGGATCATCTTGTAGTGCCAGAAAGCAAGGAAGTGCTAAAAAAAATAAACGAAAAATGATGGGGCATGTCAAAGAGACACAAGTCGACTTGAAGAAGCTCCCACTGGCCAAATCTGGGACAATTTGAGGGTTAAAGGAAATAATGATAGTGATTGATTATAATTCATTGAATAAAATAAGAACATGAGTCTGTATAAATATAAATACATAAATAAATGGGGGAGAAGAGAAAGCTCTTCCTTATAGTAGAATAGCAACTAATAAATATTAAATGAATGTTGGTGTTAGAAAATCATCAACGGATGCTGAAGCCAACGGTTCAAAAATTTTATAGAGAGAGAATGTTAAAGCAAAGGTGGCAAAATGTAAACAATTGATGAATCTGGGTAAAGGGTACATGGAATTCCCTTGTACCATTCTTGCTTTTCTGTACGTTGAAACTGACAGCAAAATTAAGTCACCGCCACATCCCCCTCCAAAAAAAAGAAAGATAAAGAAAATAGGGAGTATTTTAGTACTGGAATGTTGTTGCTAAACATACTTCCTAACTTTTTTCTTTCTCAAATAAAAACTACTGCTTGGGTGGCAGGTTTGTAGAGGGGGCCCGGGAAGCTTAAGAGAGGCCTATAATGCATTTTAATACTTATTTGGATGTTCCTGGTGTTTCGCCATCCTGTTTTTCTTTTGTTTTGTTTGTTTTTTAAATGAAGCTGTTTCGTTTGACTCACTGCCATCCTTTCAGGTATTTTAAATTTACTGGTGGCTAGGCATTTACCTAACGATGTGCACCATCCTGTTAATAAAATCAGCGTCAATTTTTTCTTTAAAGGCTAGGGGCTCCACAAGAGGCGGGATTCCCCTTTGGGGTCACCCGGAGGAGGGCGGGATCGAGACCTGCGCGAAGCTTCCGCTTTCATTTCTACGGTTATTAAGTCAACAATTCTCATTAAAGGAGTACCGCGGAAGGGTGATTTTCTGTCGGCACACACTTCCCTAGCGACGAGTCCACCTATAGCACAGGGATGCCATAGTGTCGCATCACAATGGGTAGTCTAAAAGAGCTCAAAAGTCAGATCAGATGACCTAGATTCTGGTAAAACATTAAATTGCAATTCATCTGACCTGTCAGTTTCATTCTCTTCTCTCCGTCTCCAAAATGCTGAACTTCCGGAGTAGACTCCTCCCCCTCCATTCCTGGCCAGTGGTTTGGTCCGATCCTAATACTGACAGGCGGGACGAACTGCGTCTGCGCAGAAAGCTGTTGGGGGGGGGGGGGGGGAGGAACATGGCGCAAGCTCTGTCTGAGGAGGAGTTTCAGCGGATGCAGGTGCCACTCGCCGGGGAAAAGACCACCGGACTAGGCGACGGGGGGCGGGGTAGAGAGAAATCGTGCCACCGGCTCTGAGAAGGGGTTGGTTGGGATGGACCTTGAGTCTAAGGGGTTGGTCTGGAGAAGGGAAACTGAGGCTCTGAGTGGTGAGACTGTTGGATTCCTAGATACTGTTGGGTTCTGAGGGATTGGATTCTATTAGCCTTATGGGCGGAGGGGAGAGTCCTAGAATGGGCGATACTTAGACCTGGCAGGGACGAGACCCTTGGGCCCGTGCGAGGGCCACCATGGGTGGGTGATGATAACGCTGGGCTTCAAGGGAAGGAGATTTTGAGAGGGCGAAACCATTTTGTCTGGAGAGGAAGGAAGCAGGCGTTGGGCCGTTTGCGTCATTGTGGGGGGAGCCCTTGAAAGGGCAATACCATTACCCAGTAGGAGGTGGAAGTTTTTGTGGGAGGCACCACTATGCCAGGGGATTGGGGAAAGACCCCACATGGTGTCCTTGTTCCTGGGAGGTGGAGATCCTGTGTGAGTGGTGGTAATGTATCCCAAGAAGGGGTGGTATCATTGGATGATTAGGGGTGATCCCTTTAGGCCTGGGGTGAAGAAGGCCCTGAATAGGTAATACCATTAATCCATGTTGGGGAGAGGACCAGAGAAGATGAAAGAGTGATACCTTGGATGGTATGGAGGGGAGATCACGGGGCTTTGGGGAGGTATCCTGTCTGGGTACTCTGACCACTTGATTCTTTTGGGGAGTAGTCTGAGATGAGATGAAAGGCCAGAGTGGGCCCTTGTTGAGAGAGTTCCTTACTGGGAAAGGCCGTTGGATTCTGTGTGTGGGGAGACTGAAAGGGGGAAACCCTGAGTAGGGTCCTATGGGAGGAGAGGAGGAACTCTGAGTGAGGACAGGTAATGGGGAATTGTCCCTGTGTGAGGGATCCTGAAGGTGGAAGGGTGAGATCATTGGACCGCAAAAGGGGAAGACCTCTGTAACTTGTGCAGGGGATTCTGAGTGAGTAAGAGTAATCCAACTGGCCCATCCAAGTACTTGTGGAGGAAAGACCCTGAAGGATATAGGGCCATCGCATTGGGTCATAACTGGGGAGATCTTGAGGGGTGTGGGGGACTCTTGAGTGAGGAAGATTGATTCCATTGGGCCATGAATGAGGGAAAAAACACTGGGCTCTGATGGATGGGGACTCCAAATGGGTGCCAAGGATGTTCCAATTGGATCAGGACTGGGGGAGACAGATCACTGGGTCCAGGAGAGGACAGGGACAGGAAAGATTCTGTAGAGGCCAAGCCTTCTTACCTTTAGCAGACCACCAGGGGGTGGAGGCTGGTGCCATAGGAGGGAGGCATAGGTCTTGGTGGGGAAAGGGACAGTGGTTCTGGGAAGAACTGGCCTCAGTGCCCTACAGGGCTCATAAGCAGGGGTATACTGTTTGGAATGGCCCTTACTTCACTTTCCCTCGATTCTTGAAAGGGGTCTGGCCATGTTTTGAGAGTCTTGCGAGTGGGCACCCTGAGCAGCCCCCTTTTACTCAGTGAAATTGGTCAGGAGAATACCAGGCCCTCTTCCCTTGGGAAAGAGGGAGGAAGGCAAGCTCCTGCCCCCTGCTCTGGCCAAGAAGATAGACAACACTCACTCCTGACAGAAAGACAGAACAATGTTTAATGTGTGATGAGGTCAGCCAGGATGAAGAGGAGGAACTTTATCCTATGGGACTAGAGAGCCATGGAACACACATGAGCAAGAGCCTGACTGGGTCAGCACTCTGTCATGGCCTGAGTGCAGAGTGGATTGGAAAGGGAGAGGTGGAAGCAGCAGAGAGACGGAGAGGTGAGACTGGCTGTGGTTATAAGTAGAAGCGGAGAAGGTGGGACAGGGGCTGAGGGGCTGGAAAGTCATTTAGGATGCAGCGTGCACAGGTCTTAAGAGTGACTAAAGAGGCACATGGAGGGCAGCAGGGTCCGTGGGGCTCAGGGGATTGGCTCTCTCATGGTGAGGGTAGGGGGACATTCCTGACCAAGTCATTTCTCTTCCTTGCTTCCCTCTAAGGCTCAGCTCCTGGAACTCCGGACAAACAACTACCAGCTTTCAGATGAACTACGCAAGAATGGTGTTGGTGAGCCAAGAGGGTCTCATTAGATAGGGGTGGCTCTGGGGGACAGAGGCTAAGGGAAAGAGCCTCAGAGGCCTGGCAGGAAGACTTGTCAGCTCCTTGCCACTGACTGAGGCTGAGACTCCCTGCTTTCCCCACACCAGAACTCACCAGCCTTCGACAGAAGGTCGCCTACCTGGATAAGGAGTTCAGCAAAGCTCAGAAGGTACCTCCCTCCACCCACTCACCCACCTGTGCTTCCCTGTAGCCATCTGACTCACTCATCTATCCAGTGACCACCTACAGTGAACCAGACCTCATGTTACATGCTGTCATTAGTCATTCAAAAAATTCTCATGGAGTCTCTTTAGTCTGCTACTTCTATGTAATCCTGCTTGATTTATTAATTTTAATTTACTCTGAATTCATTTTTAATTTAAATTACTTATTCACTGACTTTTAACTGAATAGTCAAATCTATCAGTAAATCTGCCTTGAATCTGCCTCCTATCCTCCACTCTCGCTCCTGCCTTGTGCTCCTACTTCCCATCCCTGCCCTGGTCCTGTTGGTAAAGTGAGACTAAACCTACCTCTCAGATCCTCTGAAGACGAGATAGCATAGAACCTATTGTGGCCCCTCGAGGCATTCAGGGCCCTTCTTTGTCTCTTTCTTCACTGCTCTGTCCCCTTGCATAGCACAATGTTATACATAGAACGTGCTCCATAACTATGTGTTAGATGAAGGAATACAGAATGCAGAAAGTCTGGCAGTCAGGAAGCTGGGCTTCTCTTTGGTGGGGTGCTGATTCCCCAACCTTGCAATGCCCTTGGCTGCCCAGAACGGGAGCAGCAGTTTCCACGGTGCGTGGGAGGGATCCACATAGACGTATTTGGACAGATACAGCAATGAAGCCACACAGTTTCTGAGCCTGGAGACCCAGCCCATG
This sequence comes from Equus quagga, assembly GCF_021613505.1. NCBI lineage: Eukaryota > Metazoa > Chordata > Mammalia > Perissodactyla > Equidae > Equus > Equus quagga. Next base: position 83,341,623 of record NC_060276.1, read on the forward strand.
AAGGGTTGAATACTAAGACCTATGAACAGCCTCAAGAGTTTAGAGGAAAAGATAAGCAGAATGCTCCTTCATACACTTCCTCTATTGCTCCATCATTCCTGTGGGCTACAAATTGTCATGCAAATTCTGTGCTTGAAGATATTCCCATCCCCCAACCCCTGTTATCATTGGCCGCCCTTGACACTTGCCACAATGTCACCATACCCTAGTGAGGGAGTCCATCTCTGTACGCCTTATCTCTCTTCCCACCCTTCTTACCTTTAGGCACTGAGCAAGAGCAAGAAAGCTCAGGTAAGGGGAGCCATGGGGTGAATGTGTCTGGGAGACTGTGTCTTAGAGGGGATGTTTCTGTATGCTGGGTTCTCCTTGTGCTGGCCTTTCTTTCTCTTTGTGTGCACTTGCATCTGTGACTACCTCACTGCCATGTGTTTCTCTGTCTGTCTTTGTTTTCCTGTGTTTGTCTCTCACTCCATGTGTCTCTCTCCGTGTCTTTCCTTCTCTCTTTCTATCTCTTTATCCTTCTCTCTGAGTCTCTCTCTGTCTCAGTCTTCCTGTTCCTCTCTCTCTCTCTGACTCTTATTTCTCTCCCCAACCTTCTCTTTGTCACTCCCTCACCTGTTCCCATCTCTCCCATCATTTCTCTCTTTTTATCTTTCCCTGTCTTTATCTCTCTCTTTCTCTCTGGCTTCTTGTTTTTCTCTCCCCCGTTTCTCTGCCTCTTCCTGAGTTCTTTCCTTCCCTGACCCCCCTCTCTCTTCTCTCTCTGTTCTGTTCTCCTCTTGTTGATCTCTCTATTCCTATCTCTCTATCTTCCTGCCTTTTCTTTTTCTCTCTCTCACTGCCCATCCCTCTGTCTTCCTCTCTCTATCCCCCTTTCCACATTTCTCTCTAATTCCCCTCTCCCCTATTTCTATCTACCCTTCTTTTTCCTCTCACTCTCTCCCGCCATGTCCCTCTTTCCCTCCCTATCGTCCCTTCTCTCTACCTCCCATGTCCCTCTTTCTCCCTCCCTGTCTCCTCTTTTATCCCTCCCTGTATCTCTCTCTCCCACTATCTTCTGATTTCACCCATCTCATTCTCTGTACCCTGTGTTCTTCCCCCAATGTCATTTTCTCCCTTTCTCTGTTTCTTTGCCCTACCTCTCCATCCTTTGTTCCCCTGTTGGAGACCTGGCCCCTGTCTGCCACTGCAGGAAGTCGAGGGGCTGTTGAGTGAAAATGAGATGCTACAGGCAAAGCTGCACAGCCAGGAGGAGGACTTCCGTTTGCAGAACAGCACGCTTATGGCTGAGTTCAGCAAGGTACTGGTGCCCGGGATAGCCCAGGGGACTCTGAGGAGTAGGGGCCTCCTGGGCTGAAGCCGGAGGGCAGCTGAGGGTGGTTGGACAGAGGCTGGCCCTGGACCACTGTCCATGGTGCTGAAACAGGTGCTGGATCTCTGCTGGGGGGCAGCAATCTGACAGATAGGGCCACCCACTGTGCTGGGATGAGAAGACTGCAAGCCCTGAGGTCAGCTGGTTCCTGGCCAAGTCACTCCTTTTCTCTGAGCTACAAGTCTCCTTGTGTATATTTTGGGGCTGATGCTATGGAGCCCCAGGGCGCTGAGGGGTCTTAGGTAAAGTTATGCTTAACATGGGATGGAAAGATATTCGAGCTGCTTCCCTGTTCTCTTCCTTCCCTTCATCTGACATGAGCCTGGGGTTCTAGTTCTTCTAGATAAATCATCCTGGATTGGATAATTCCGTCTCCTCACTGATTTTAGTGTCCTGGCTGTTTCTAAACCGACTGGGTAGTTGAAGACATTGTCTTTTGTTCCCTTATCTGTCTTCTGTATCCATGGTCAGTAATTTTCTAAGTTTTTGGTGTGTTTTAAGGAAAAAATCTCACAGCAGTAAAAATGGTATTTCCAAGGCTCTCCCTGAGAATGTAGTACTTAAGACCTTAAAAAAACAAAACAAAACAAAAAAACAACCTTTATGCAGGTACAATACCAGGAGAGGCAACTGAGCAAGTCATAGTTAAGAGCTAGAAGGCCTGCATTAAACTCTTGGCTCTATCTTTTACTAACTGTAACCTTGAGCAAGTCACTTGTCCTGCCAGTTTCTTGGTTCCAAAATGTCTAAAATGGAAATGATAATAATGACAGTACCTGCCTGGCAGAGCTTTTGTGAGAATTGAATGGGTTAGTGTCTGTAAACCACTTAGAACAGAGCCTTGCAGGTAGTATCAACTATGTAAGTGTTAGTTACTAATAGTATCCTTTTACTAATTCACCTTCCCACTAAAATATTTCTTGACTATTTAAGAGTTTTATATCTATTCTGTGGCCCTGCCTTCCCTCAACCCTTACCACCTTTCACCTGCTGTATTCCCACAGCCTTCTTGCTGGTCTCCTCGTTTCTAGCTTCTTCTACCAGTCCAAGCCATAAAGGTTTTCCTGACCCACAGGTCTTACCACATCACTCCTTTAAACAACACCTCCCAGTGGATCCTTGCCCCCAACAGTTCAGAGCCCCTGGTGCTCACATAACAGCCAACCTCCTTGCCTTGCTTCTCACTGCTTCCTGCCTCCAGCCTCAATGGTATCGTGATTTCTTGTGGTGTGAGGCAGAGGCAGGCATCCTCCATAAATCCTGCTTGTCTTTCCCAGCACCTGCCCTGGGCAAGGCACTGGGCCAGATATAGAACCTCCTCTATAGTCCCCCTTCTCCTCCTCCCAGGAACTGCAAGTGCTTACAGAGAGACCTGGGTTCAAGGCCTGCCTCCACCACTTATTTGCCAAGATATTTCCAGTCAATTGTTACTTCAACAAATAGTTATTGAACACCCACTCTGTGCTCTGTGTTTTGGAAATAGTTGTGAGCAGCACAGAATGGTCCCACTCTTGGGTAGCTTACATTCTGGGGTTGGATGGGGAGACGGATGATAACATAGTAAACAAATAGTACTGATCGCTGACAGTTATAGAGCATTTCCTGTGTGCCAGGTCCTGTTTGATGTGCTTTACATTACTCACTCATTTAATCCTCGCAACAAACCTGCGAAATATTACTAATAGTATCTCTATTTAACAGATGAGGAAAACAGCACCAGAGGATAAAGTAATTTGTCCCAAGGTCACACGGCTAGTAAGTGGCAGAGTAGAAATTCACATCCAAGCAGTCTGGTTTCAGAATTTGTGCTTGTGACCCTGCTCCAAAATAAAATTTAATTGTCAATCATAGTTTATGATCCAAAATTTTTCAGGGCTTTAAGAAATTGCAAACATATTAGGCAAATTTCATTGTGATTAGGTGAGAAAGAAGCGAACAGAGTGCTGTGCTGGAGAGTATTGGAATTTCTGTGTTGGGGAATACTACTTGAAAGGGGACATTTTAGCAGAGCCCTGAAGGATGCAAAGAAGCCAGTCATGTGAAGAACTGGATGAAAGGAATAGTATTCTCAGTAAAAAGTATTCCAGGCAATAAAATAAAAATCTCTGTGGGCCTCCGTATTCTCATTTGAAAATGGGAACAGAGGATCTTTTCTTTTTTTATTATTATTTTTTTATCTTTTTACATTTATGTTTTTAAAGATCTTATTTTTCCTTTTTCTCCCAAAGCCCCCGGGTACATAGTTGTGTATTTTTAGTTGTGGGTCCTGCTAGTTGTGGCATGTGGGACGCCACCTCAGCATGGCCTGATGAGCCATGCCATGTCCGCGCCCAGGATCCGAGCTGGCGAAACCCTGGGCTGCCGCAGCGGAGCGCGCAAACTTAACCACTCAGCCACAGGGCCAGCCCAAGAGGATCTTGTCAGGTCTGCTGTGAGAACTGTATTTTAGCCAGGAGTTGAGCACGGGGCTGGCTTAGTCTTATTTGCATTGTACACCTCTCCAAGACCAAAGGCTGACAGTGGGGAGCTGAGGGCAGTGGTGGCTCTGGAAATGCCCTAAAAGCTGTCTGGTGGCTAGGCTTCCAGACACAGACCCCTCTACAGAAGAGAGCTGGCAGTGGGGCTGTCCATGATGCTGACGTCTTGGACCAGCAACTTCTAGAGGAGCCTGAGGCCTTGGATTGCGACTGTGAGGCTGGGAGTGGGCAAGCAGAAAATTGTTCTCAGTATTCTCAATCCTCTGTGACTCTGCCACTGAACAGATGTGTGAATTTGAAGTCGTTTATGGGGCCGGCCCGGTGGTGCAGTGGTTAAGTGTGCACGTTCCGCTTCTCAGCAGCCCAGGGTTCGCCGGCCCGGATCCCGGGTGCGGACATGGCACCGCTTGGCAAAAAGCCATGCTGTGGTAGGCATCCCACGTATAAAGTAGAGGAAGATGGGCACGGATGTTAGCTCAGGGCCAGTCTTCCTCGGCAAAAAGAGGAAGATTGGCAGTAGTTAGCTCAGGGCTGATCTTCCTCAAAAAAAAAAAAAAATAGAAGTTGTTTAACATCTGTGTCTCAGTTTCCTTATCTCTGAAGTGGGGATAAAGAATAATGAAAGCATCTATGTCACAGGGGCATTATGGGAATTAAATGAATTGTAAAGTGCATGGGCCAAGTGCTATATTTCAGTGAATGTTGTTCTGATTCTCTACTTTTCTGCTACCTCACTCTTCCCTTGCTAAGCTCTGCAGCCAGATGGAACAGCTGGAGCAGGAGAACCAGCGACTGAAGGATGGGGCTGCCAGGGCAGGGGCTGTCCAAGCTGGGAGCCTTGTGGATGGGGAGCTGCTAAGACTGCAGGCGGAGAACACAGCCTTGCAGAAGAACGTGGCAGGTGCATGGAGGCCCTCCTGGGGATGTGGGAGGTTGGGGCTTGAGGAGGGTGTTGTCCTCCTGGGGGTAGGGGAGAGGCTTCAGAATCAGGCTTGGCCCTGCTGTGAACGAGTGTATGACTTTGGACAAGCCATTTCACCTCTCTGGGCCAGGCCTTCCTCATCTACAAAGTACATGTAGTGATGTCCACCACCTGGAAGATTGTGGTAGAGATAAGAGGTGGTATCTTTCTGAGTTTAGTTCAATGCCTGGTACCTAGCAAATGTTACAGATTAGCAGATTGAACACCAGAAAGGAGATGTTTGCTAAATGGAGAAAGTGAATGAAGGGGCATTGGGAGGATTCTGACTTTTGGAGAGCAGCTGGGGCTTGCGGGGTGGTGGGTGGTAGTTTGGTGATCAGGAGAGAGACTTTGTAGAATGTGGCTGGGGATTAGGAGGTTATAGGAGTATTCAGCTGTGAGTAGGGGTTGGAGGATGGTGGGCGTCACCTTGGAGGACTATGGATGGGGCTTGGGGGATGGAGGGTGGGGCGTGGGAAACCAGCTTGGACTGATTTGATGGTAGACAGGATTTCAGTGGTTGGGGGGCTTAAAAGATTTATGAGAGGTGTGGATGGAGCTGAACCTTTGTTTTGTAGGCTTGTGATCATTTGGGGCAGGGTCTCTGCTGCCTGAGGGGTCAAAGACCAATTTTTCCCTCTATTTGAGGCATGGCAGGGGTCTTCGGAGACCACCTTATCCATCATATATCTCACTTCTACCCACCAGCCCTGCAGGAGCGCTATGGGAAAGAGGCCAGGAGGTCCCCACCTGCCAGTGAGGGCCAAGGGGACCCCCTGGGGGGCCCAGCCCCCGCTGTCCCGGCCCCCATGCCGTTGGCAGAAGTGGAACTGAAATGGGAAATGGAGAAGGAGGAAAAGAGGTTGCTCTGGGAGCAACTGCAAGGCTTGGAGGTAAATCTGGGTCTGTTGGGACTGGGGTGCCAAGAGGCAGGCAGATGCTGTAGCTCTGCCTGTGGTCCCACAGAGATGTCTGTGACATCACCACCTCAGTGGGTTGATGGATTAGGGAGGCAGGAGGGCAGAGAAGGCACAGGCCTTACCTCCCCCTTGCTGATAAGAACCCCCTCCCTCATCCTTTCCTGCAGAGCTTGAAGCAGGCCGAAACGTCCAGGTTGCAGGAGGAACTTGCTAAGGTGGGGCTGCTGATCTTTCCCTGGACTTTGCCCTATCCCACTCCCCAACTGCCATGCTTCCCCTGGCAGGGCAGAAGGGGCAAAGTACCCCCTCAAAGCCTCAGTTTCATCATTTGTGAAATGGAGAGACTCACATTTATGTCTCAGAGTTTCTTTCAACATGGAGTGGGCTAATGTGGTCACTTTCTGTCTTGTGTGTGGCAGACCCCATCCCTTCCTTCTATGTCCTCCTTGCTTTGCTTGTTCATCCATCTGTCCATCCATCCATCTATCTATCCATCCAAGCATTTGTAGACTGCTGGCTTTTGTCTTAGGAACTGGAGACCCAGTGGTGAGGCAGCCAATCATGGTCCTGCCTTCCGGGCCTCCCAGCCTCGCCATTCTGTGTCGTGGCCATTGGTCAATGTGTTGGGGGCATAAATACTGGGCTTTGAAGTCTGAGGGAGCTGGCTGGAGATCTTACTGCTGCTCCTGACCAGCTGGGCAACCAAATGACTTAACCCTTCTGAGATTCAGTTTCCACATTTGTAAAACCAGTAGTACTCACTTCTCAGGACTGTTTTGAGGATTCCGTGAGATAACATAAGTAAATTTTGGCTTCCAAGAAGGACTTAGTAAGAAGTATCTGTAAATGTTAAGTTTATTTTTGTCTTTGTTAATATTATTCTCATTGTTATTACTTGTCTGCACCCCCTCCCCCACCCCAGCTCTCCGAGAAACTGAAAAAGAAACAAGAAAGGTAAATTTCTTTTTTCCAGAGTTGGGGGAAGGGTTTTTGGGGGACTAGGGAGAAGATTGACTTGTGGAACTGGCCCATCTATGTCTGTCTTTCTGTGCCTAGTTTTTGCCGTCTGCAGACAGAAAAGGAGACACTATTCACTGACAGCCGGTAACTACCGGGGCTGGAGGTGTTGGTGGGCAATGGGAACAGTGCCTAGCAAAATTAACTGAAGACCACAGGGGCAGAGCTGGGGGACTGGGCCTCAGGCCATGGTCACTGCGCCCTCCCCTCACTCCCAGGAACAAGATTGAGGAGTTACAACAGCGGAAGGAAGCTGATCTCAAAGCCCAGTTGGCTCGAACTCAGAAGCTGCAGCAGGAACTCGAGGCTGCCAATCAAGTGAGTGGCTGGGTTCTGAGATCGCTGGGATAAGGACCAGGGCTGGGATAGGGACCAGGGCTGGGAGTCCTGGGAGTTCTGAGACTAGCTGGGAAGTCTGACATTTCCTGCGCTGGAAATTTAGGGACTGAATGGGTCCTGGGCCCCCCAGGAGCTAGGAAAACAGGAACCAGGGAGTCCCGAGACCCCTAGGAGTTGGGCTAGGAGTCTGCATGAATCGAAGATCTCAGGGGACCTGAGGACTTTGGGGCTGTGTGCCACAAGTTTAGATGAATCTGAAACTCTGGAGGATTGGAGACAGGAGTCTGGAGAAAGCCATGGTCACTGGGGACAGGAGTTGGAGTGAGTCCGAACTCCCTGGAGGTTGGGTGACTTTGAGACCTCTAATGGCTGAGTAGATGCAAAGACTTTCAAGGGTGGGACAGTGGGGCATGGAGGCTAAGTGCATTTGAGACCCTCATGGTATAGGGGCTGATTTGGGTCTGAGACACCCAGGAAGTTGTGTCACATGGGCTAAGTGGTCCTGAGACCTCTGGGGGCCGTGAATAAAAAGTTGGTGAGTCTGAGACATCCATAGACTGGAGCAAAAGTCTAGGTGGGTCTGAGGCTCCTGAGGGTTGGGGGTTGGGTGACTAAAGCTTCTAGGCTTCCTGCTAGAGTGGATGAGTCTGAGATCCCTTGGATTGGGGGATATGGTGGCTTGTGGGTCTAAGGCCCCTAGGAGCTGAGGACAGAAGCCTGGGTAAAGCTGGATCTTCAGTTAGCTGGGTCTGAAGATCCCCAGAGACTGGGGACAGGAGTGGCAGATAGGGGGTCAGTCTGAGACCTCACCAGGAGCGGGGAACTGGAAGACTGTATGAGTTTGAGACCTCTGTGGTCTGGAGCTGTGAGTTTGGGTGGGTCTGAGACTTTTGGGAGCTAGGGACATGGGGGTTGAGTATGCCAGAACCCCCGGGGGTTGGGGTCAGGAGTCTGGGTGAAGCTGTAGTCCCTAGGGGCTGAGTGTGTCAGAGAATCCTGGGGCCTCTGAGCTGGAATCTGGGTGAGTGACCTCTTATGGATGGGGGCTGAGTGAGTTTGAAATCCGCAGGAACCTAGGTGTTTTCTGAAATGCTTGGAGCTGGTATATAGGGGTGTCTGAGGTCCCTGGTGGTAATGACTTAGCGTCTGGGTGAGCCTGAGATCTCTGATGGCTGGGTAGTCCAAGACCCTTAAGTGCTGGGGACAAGCTGTCAGGTGGTCAAAGAGGGAGTCTGTATGGTTATATGCACCCCGGGGAGGCTGAGATCTGGAATGGGCTCCCCTGACGTGGTCCCCACAGAGCTTGGCAGAGCTGAGGGATCAGCAGCAGGGGGAGCGCCTGGAGCATGCAGCAGCTCTGCGAGCCCTGCAAGATCAGGTACATTGTACTGTGTGGGTTCTGGGAGGTGGAGGTAAGGGTGGGGGCAGCCTCAGTGAGTATTGTACAGGGAGGCAAGGCCCCGGGGGTGCTCCTTCCCCTGGTCGTGGTTCGTGTGTGTGTGTTTGTGTGTGTGTGTGTGTCCTTTCTTTCTTGACTGCGGGTAGGTCCTGTCCCCCTGTTCTGGACCCACTCTCACCTGTTTTTGGGATGAGGCCAGGTGTCCATCCAGAATGCAGGTGCACAGGAACAAGTGGAAGGACTTTTGGCTGAGAACAATGCCCTGAGGACTAACCTGGCTGCCCTGGAGCAGGTACAGGACATCTGGGAGCCCTCTCTGATCCCTCCCCGGTTCCCCATCTCCCTCTGCTTCTGATCCACATCCGGGCAGGGTAATCTGGACCTCATGCTGTTCTCCTGCCTCTGTTTCCATTTCATTTTCAGCTTCTTTCTGTTGGCTTCCACCCCTCTTCTCTCTGACCATCCATCCCTGCTTCTCTTGCATTCTAGTTTCTCTCCAGTGAAGTGCAAGAAGTATGCTAACCTTAAGTGTATACTCAGTGAATCATCTCTGTCTGTCCATCTATCTATCTCCATGCAGCCACCACCCAGATCAAGATATAGAGCATTTTCAGCACCTCAGAAGGTCCCTTTTACCCCTTCCTCAAATCAACACTTCCCCACAAGTAACCAGTTCTCTGACCTCCAGCAACAGATTAGTTTTGCTTGTTCTTTAACTTTGTGCAAATGGAATCAGACACCCATTTTTGTGTCTGGCTTCTTTCCTGCGGCATTGTATCTGTTCTTTTATCTCTGTGTAGTATTCCATTGTACGAATATACCACATTTATTCGTTCCCCTGTTGATCTCTTTCTCTCGCCATTTGTCTCTTTGAAATTCTTTCTCTCTCCTCTTGGCTCTCTTTCCACCTCTCCCTGGAACTGGGAGGTTCACACCCTGTGACTGGCCCCTGGGGCCCCTTTCACTCTGCTTCCCATCACCACCACTTTCTCCAGATCCAAACTTCAAAGACCCAAGAACTCAATATGCTCCGGGAACAGACTACTGGGCTGACGGCTGAGTTGCAGCAGCGGCAGACTGAGTATGAGGACCTCATGGGACAGAAAGATGACCTCAACTCCCAGCTCCAGGTGATGCCTCTGGTTCCAACCTGTCTTCTCATTCCCTAGTGCTGGCTCAGTGAAATTTCCCATGAGGTGTAGTAGGAAGGCAATGGAGTCCGGAGGACCTGGGCTCCAGTCTGGCTCCGTAACTTATTAGCACCTGTGTGTTCCAGACCAAGCTGTTTCCCTCCTCTGAGACTGAGCCTCCTCAGTTAGGATAGCCATTCTGATTCCATAATAGAAAACAGGATAGTAATGGTTTCTATTAAATAAGATAGAAGTTTAGTTCTCTCATGTAAGAGTCCAGGTAGGTTGTCCAGGGATGGAACCATGGCTTTCTAATTACCAGTGACCCAGGTTCCCCTACATTGCTGTTCTGTCACCTTCAACACAAGACTTCTATCTTGGCATTCCAAGATGCTTGCTCAAGCTCCCCTACCATCATGTTTGTACTCTGTCTGGAAGGCAGGAGGAAATGAGGAAGGGCCCAGCATGCCCCTTTCCTTTATGAACATAACCTAAGTTACACTCACCACTTCTGCATACAAAAATTAATGGCCACACCTAACTGCAAGGGAGGCGGGAAACGTCAGCTGGACGACCAAGTGCCCAACTCCAAAGTCTATCAATAGGGAAGGAGGGGGAGCAGCTGACAGTCTCTGCCATGTTTCTCATCTAGCAGTGGAGAGATTAGCGCTCACTTTTCCAGGGTTAAGGGAGATGGTGTACCAGAAGTGTCTTGGGTGACTTGCATCTCCTGGGGGCTGTTTATCAAACTCACTCGCTTTGTCCCTGCATTAGGAGTCATTACGGGCCAATAGTCGGCTGCTGGAACAGCTTCAAGAAATTGGGCAGGAGAAGGAGCAGTTGACCCAGGAACTACAGGAGGCTCGGAAGGTGGGCAGCGCTGGGCAGCCGGGAGGCTACAGGGGGAGGGGCTGTTGACCTGGTCTGCAGGGATGGGCCCGGTGATATGGCCAAACCCACGGGAATGGGAGGGGACGGAAAGTGACCAGTTCCCTGAGGATGAGTGAGTGACTTAGCCAGTTCTGTGGGGATGGGGAGGAGGTGGAGTTTGGCTCATTCCTTGGGCCTGGGGAGAGGGTGGTGGGCCTTGTTTGGCGCTGGGGGAGGAGGTTGACTGACATCCTCCTGCCCACCCTCCTGGCCCCCAGAGTGCTGAGAAGCGGAAGGCCATGCTGGATGAGCTAGCGATGGAGACGCTGCAGGAGAAGTCCCAGCACAAAGAGGAGCTGGGAGCAGTCCGACTACGGCATGAGAAGGAGGTGCTGGGTGTGCGGGCCCGCTATGAGCGTGAGCTCCGCGAGCTGCATGAAGACAAGAAGCGGCAGGAGGAGGAGCTGCGGGGGCAGATCCGCGAGGAGAAGGTGGGTGGGTAGATGATGGTACCCTTCTGCCCCTGAAACCTGGGGACCACAGCATTGCTGATGGGCCAGGTGATGGCGGGGGTGAGGTGCCCGCTCCTCTGCTTGCTGGCCCCTGATGCTCTGCCCTCTCCCAGGCCCGATCACGGGAGCTGGAGACTCTCCAGCAGACGGTGGAAGAACTTCAAGCTCAGGTTCACTCTATGGATGGAGCTAAGGGCTGGTTTGAACGGCGCTTGAAGGAAGCCGAGGTGAGTTGGTGCCTGGTGAGGCAGGGAGCCTGGTCAAGGGGCACCCATGCCAAACTAGGGGGGCAGGAGTGGTGAAACCCTGGAACTTTCCGAGATGCCCTGGACTTGAGAGCAACCCCTGCAGCCCCCCTAGCTCACCAGCAGCCCTCTGGAGGGGATCCAGGGATGGCCAACAGTAGGGCAGAATGTCAGATCTGCACATTTGAAAAGGCACCTCTTCCTTCTGAAACTGTACTCTGTCATGGAATTATCGTAATATACTGATTTTGTTTGAACAAGAACTTTTACTACCTTTTTCTGGAAAACTCATGATAATACATGAGGCGATAACACATAGCAGAGAAGAGTATAGATGCTAGAGCCAGTTGTTTGCCTGGGTTTTCAATCCTGGCTGGGCCACTTTCTAGCTGTGTGACCTTGGATGAGATATCTGACCTCTCTGTGGCCCATTTTCATGCTCAGTAAAAAAGGGCTAACAGTAATACCTGCTGTCTAGGTGTCATGGG
>NC_060276.1:83353452-83383549 GCF_021613505.1 Equus quagga
TCTTCGATGTGAACGGCAGAGCCCTAGACGGGACACTTCCGCATACCGCCTAAAGGTGCGCGGTATTCCCTGCAGGCGTGTCTTTTCTGCATACCTGGGAGCCCCTGCTGCAGTCCCTCACACCCTCACTGGGCGTGCTGTCTTCTTGGGGTGCGATGTCCTTTGGGGGCCGTGGCCAGGCTTGGGACTTGTCTCGTAGGAATCTCTGCAGCAGCAGCAGCAGGAACAAGAGGAAGCCCTCAAGCAGTGTCGGGAGCAGCACGCGGGCGAGCTGAAGGTGCCTCCTACAGCATGATGTTCCTCTCTCTGGGGAGGGCCAGGCCCTGCTGGGGAGACCGAGGTTTCCCAGCTGAGGCTTGAGCTGCCTTCTGCTTTGCAGAGCAAGGAGGAGGAGCTACAGAGGGTGCGGGACCAGCTCCAGCAGGCCCAGGAGGAGCAGGACTGCCACCTGAAGACCATCAGCAGCCTGAAGCAGGTCACTGTTCCCGCCACGGTCCTCAGACCCAGCCCAGGCCTCAGCGTGCAGTGATGGGGCAGGGAAGGAGCACACTGCATGCAGCCATTCCGGCACCCTCCAGCCATGCTTTCTCTATCCCTCAGGAGGTGAAGGACACAGTGGATGGGCAGCGAATCCTGGAGAAGAAGGGCAGTGCCGCGGTACGATGGGGAGGTATCCCAGCACGGCCCCCTCCTGGCCTGTGGCCCTCCACCTATGGGCCCACTGGGCCTCAGCCCCCATCTTTCCCTCTGTTCCCCCACAGCTCAAGGACCTCAAGCGGCAGCTGCACCTGGAGCGGAAACGGGCAGATAAACTGCAGGAGCGGCTGCAGGACATCCTCACCAACAGCAAGAGCCGCTCGGGTGAGGGACCGGACGGCAGGGGAGGCTGAGGCGTGGGGGAGGCAGGGGAGGCAGGGGAGGTTGAGGCGGGGGGAGGCAGAGCTTGGACCTGAAGGCCGGAGCTGCTTCACATACCTCACTCCGCCAGGCTCTCCTGCGTCTCCCGTCCCTCCTGAACTTGGTCTGTCTTTTGCTTTTTCTCTCCATCTGTCTCTCCTTTCTCTCTCTGCGTTATCTCTTTCTGTGTCTCTGTCTCCTTTTTGCTGTGTCTCGTTTTCTCCCTCTGCCTCCTTGTGTCATCTCTGTCTGTCTCTGCTTTTCTCTCCCTGCTTTCTTTCTCTAGTACTCTTCTTCTCTCCTCCCACCTTTTTCTTCTCTCTGTTCCTTTCTCACTTTCTTTCTCTCTTTCTGTCTTTCTTCTTCCTCTCTTGTCTGTGTCTCTGTCTGTCTTCCCACTACCCCTTCGTACAGACTTTTACACCTCACCCAGTGTCTAAATCTCTTGTATCCATTCTCTCATTCTATAAATAGGGACTAAGCCCCCACGCTCACGTCCAGGGTCCCTGATAGGAAATCCCCAAGTCTCGGTCCTCTGGGAGCTAGAAAGACAGACTTACAATCAGGCAGCAACACTGCAGTGTGATCATTATGCAGCTAAAATCCATGTTATTTCTGCCACTTTAGGCAGAAGACAAACCGAAAATCTTGAGTTGCTTCAGACTTTTTTTAGAAGGAAATGGCCTATACATATGTTTACGTAACTCAGTAAGATGCAGTGATGGCCCTGGTGCATCTCCCATATCACAAGCTCAGAGGAAACTTGCTCCCTTGTCCCCCCCGCAGCCATCCGGCCCTTGCTGGAGATCCTGGGGATGTGGTGTCAGCCCTTCTCCCAGAAGCAGCTGCAAGAGCAAGAGGCCCAAGCTCAGTGGCCATGTTTTAAGTGACATGGCAAAAACCGATGTCTCTCTCACCAAATCAGTGTCTCTCCGAGGCACTCAGTCTCCTGAAGTAACCTCTCTTTATAAAGGAGGAGTTTTGTTTCTGTTTTGTTACAGATTGATGTATGAATCAACAGACAGATTCGAATTGTGTGCCATATATCCTCCTTGTCCGTTAGATGAAATTCAGATTTAGGTGCATGGCTATGAGAGTCTGGCTCCATCTTTTACTGTCTCTGCTCTGACTCGTGTCCTTACCCAGGGTCTCTGTTTGCCTCTATCGTCTGTTCCGGCTTGTTGTCTCTCTGGTGTTTTCTCTCTGCACGTAGGTGTGCCCCATGCCCTCTGCAGCTGTCCATACCCTGAGTCTGAGTGTGTATGCCACTTTACGCCTGTGTGTGTCCACATCACCATCTTCTCCCCATCTCTTCACCTTTGTTTCTCTTCTGGTGTGTGTGTTTGCCTAGAGAGGCAGCTCCTTTTTCTGTTTCTGCCTCTCCCTACCCTTCTGTCTGCATCTGTCTTTCCCCATGCCTAAGTGTCTCTTTGCCTCTTTCCATCTCTGGCAAATCTATTTCTGCCTCTTCCTGCCCTGGGACCCTGGGGGATTGAGGCTCAGGTTTCTCTTCCCTCTGCCCAGGCCTTGAGGAGCTGGTTCTCTCAGAGATGAATTCACCAAGCCGGACCCAGACTGGGGACAGCAGTAGCGTCTCCTCCTTCAGCTACCGGGAGATCTTGCGGGAGAAGGAGAGCTCTACTGTTCCAGCCAGGGTAAGGGGCAAGGAAGAGCCTACAGCCCCAGCTTCTCCTGCCCAAACTCTAGGGCCCTCCTTTTTCCCTCCCCTGCAACCATCTCCTACTCTGGGCCCAGCACACACGTTTTCTTGTCAACTTTTCCCCAAGCTCACCATCTTGAATTCAGGTTGCTAAATGGGTGGTGGGCAAATTATTCTCTCTGTCCCTCGGTTTCATCATCTGTGGGCTAATTCCACCTTTCCTGCTGCCATAAAGTATGTGGCTCATAGTAGGTGTGTCATCCATGTAGGAGGTCCTTTTGTCCAACTTATGATTATCACTTATTGTTATTGTCGTCTATCATGTCAGTGTCCTTGCCAGCCATTTTTATTTTTATTATTCTGTAAGTAGTATGTGTGCATTGTAGAAAAATTGTAAAAACACAAACAAGCAGAGCCAGTCCTACTGGCCTAATGGTTAAAGTTCAGTGCTCTCACTGCTTCAGCTGCCCGGGTCCAGCTCCCTGTCATGGAACCACACCACCCATCTGTCAGTGGCCATGCTGTGACGGCACCTCACATAGAAAAACTAGGACTTACAACTAGGATACACAACCATGCACTGGGGCTTTGGGGAGAGAAAAAAAAGAGGAAGATTGGCAACAGATGTGAGCTCAGGACGAATCCTCCCCTGAAACAAAAAATCACAAACAAGCAAACAATTTTTTTTTCAGGGGAAGATTCAACCTAAGCTAACATCTGTTGCCAATCTTCCTCCTTTTTCTTCCTCCCCCTGCCCTGCCCTGCACACCCCAGCAAAGCCCCAGTACATAGTTGTATATAGTTGTAAATTCTTCTGGTTCTTCTATGTGAGCTGCTGCCATAGCATAGCAAAGATCTTTTTTTAAATCCAAAGAAATCACACCTTCACCATCCGGTGGTCACCACTATAAACCCTTAGTTCATATCCTTCCAGACCTCTCTTTTTTTAAAACCTAAATGAAATTATAAATAACCTGTTTTTGTTCAGCTGATCTCCACCTTCCCAATTTGGTAAATTTTCATCTCATCTAATACTTTGACCTTAATCAGATTTCTCTAGTTGGCCCCAAAGTGTCCTTTATTGCTGGTTGTATGAAAACCAGCATTCTGTTTCAGAGCACATGGTGCATCTGGTTGCTTTATGCCCCGTAAGTCTCTTGAACCTAGTGTGGGCCCTTTTTTTATGACACCAAACTGTAGAAGAGACCAGCCCAGTTGACTTGCAGAAAGTGTCCCACTTTTTGGATTCTCCTGCTGGCTTCCTGGTGGTATCATTGAGCCTGTTCTTCTCTCCCCTGGTTTTCCTGTCAACTGGGAGGTAGATCTCATTTGCCGCAGGCTCTCTCTTCATCCTCTCAATAAGGCTATGGTGTGGGAGTTCCTGTCACCCCCTTTAGGCCAAGGGGTATCCAGAGTCTCTGAAGCTGCCAAAACTTGCCTACAGCCCCAGTTGCAGAGCCCACCCCCTGCCCCTGGCTTGGTTCTCCTTCTCAGCCCCTGATCGTATCCGGGGCAGTGGTGCTGAGTCTGGGCTAGCCTCTCCCCTCCTCTTCCCTGCAGTCCTTATCCAGCAGCCCCCAGGCCCAGCCCCCGCGGCCAGCAGAGCTGTCAGATGAGGAAGTGGCTGAGCTCTTTCAGCGCCTGGCAGAGACACAGCAGGAGAAATGGATGCTGGAGGAGAAGGTGCTGTCTGCCTGCTCATCCCCACTTGGTGTGCCCTTGGCAAGGAGGCCGGGGTAGGGGGGGTGTCTGGCTGGGCCCCTCCTCATGTGTGAACATGCGCAGTTGAGGGGTCTGAGGTGGGCTGGGACACCTTGCAGGTGAAGCACCTGGAGGTGAGCAGCGCCTCCATGGCAGAGGACCTCTGCCGGAAGAGCGCCATCATTGAGACCTACGTCATGGACAGCCGGATCGGTCAGTGGCCCCTCCCCAGCCCTCATGGCTCATCCGGCCTCTCACCCGCTCCCTCCTTCCCCACTGTCCAGTGCTGCGGCTTCTCTCCTCTCCTCTTGAAACTCAGCAAAGTTACCGACAAGACCACAGCCCGCGGAGGGGAGAGCAGGGCAAGCCTGTGCCTGTGTGTCTTTCTCTCTGTTCTCTTATCTCGGCTCCTCCCTCTCTCCGGGCCTCTGTTCTCTCTCCACTCTCCTATCTCTAGCTGTCTCTCTGACCTCTGTTTGTCTCTTCCTCTTCTCTCTCATTCCCTTCTCTCTTCTCCCTGTCTCTCCTTTCTGCCCCATCCCCCTCCATCTTGTCTCACTGTTCCTGCCTGTTGATATTGTTACATTTCTCGAAATTTTCATTCTCTGTACATGTATCCCTTCTGGGGTCCTTATCTCTTCCTCCCCTGTCTCCCTCCCCTCTCCCACCTTCTCTCCTCTTTCTTCCCCCCTCCCCCGGCTTTGGTTTCTTTACTCCTTTTTTTCAAACCTTCTCCTCTCTCTTGTTTCCTTATTAATTGGAATAATACCAACTGAGACATGCTGCGGGTTGACTGTGTGTTCTGTGCTTCACATGCAGTCGTACACGTGTCTCCAGCTCCATGAATTAGTTATTATCCTCATTTCTCAGGGCCGCACAGCTAATAAGTGACAGCCAGGTTTTACATGGTAAAGCTTTTGCCCCCTACATTACATGGCTTCTTCCCGACTTTTCTTCCCCGCTCTCTGTTTCCCTCTTTTCTGCCCTGTCTCTCTCTGTCTCTCCTCCGGCTCTGCCGAGAGGGTGGTTCTCAGCCTGGGCCCTTGCAGATGTGTCTGTGGCAGCAGGCCACACAGACCGCAGCGGGCTGGGCAGCGTCCTGAGAGACCTAGTGAAGCCAGGCGACGAGAACCTTCGAGAGATGAACAAGAAACTTCAGAACATGCTGGAGGAGCAGCTCACCAAGAATATGCACTTGCACAAGGCGAGTGTGACCTACCAGCCTACCCATCTGTCCATCTGACCACCTGCCTACCCAACCACACAGCCCCTGGTCATCTGCCAGTCCCCTAATTCACCCACCCCATTCACCGACCCTTCACCCTCATCTTCATATCCTCCAATCAACTTACTATCAATTTAGTCTTACTCTCCCCTCTGTCCTCACCTCTACCCACTCATCCATTCATACATACATTCACCCAACTCTCCCATCAACCCACCCTACCATTTGCCCATCTGCCCCCTACCCATTTGATCATCTGTCCCACGTCTTTCCACCCGTTTCCTGACGTACTGCTCTCTCTCTTAGCTACTCATCAATCACCCCTTGTCTTACCTTTCACCCACCTGCCCAGCGACCTGCCTGCCTGCTTGTTGTCCTCCATCTGTCCTCTTGTTTGCCTACCATGGATCTCCCATATGTTCACCCACATGTCCACTTGCCCATCCTGCCACCCAAATATTTCCCCCGTCTCTGGGGGAGTCAGAAAGAAGGCAGACCCAGCCCTGGTCTCTGAGAAGCAAGCTCACCATTTAGTAGAAAAGAAGGTGGCGAGGGTGGGGGTTGTATCCTCCAGCCGCAGCATGCACAGCAGGCAGTCCACTCCCACATCCATATCCCTAGCTCCAGAGGTTCCCCACCCCCTCATACACACACACCTTTTCCAAGCCCAGCCCACTGCTCGGGGCTCTGTGAGTTTCTCCAAATACCTTCCTGTCTCAGGCTAGACATAGCTGGGCATTGATTAATGGGGTGAGAAGGACAACACCCCAGGCTTGGGGAGGGAGCCTCCTTGTCACCTTCTCTGGCCCCTGATGGCTCGTTTGTTTCTTAGGACATGGAAGTCCTGTCCCAGGAAATTGTGCGGCTCAGCAAGGAGTGCGTGGGGTCCTCTGACCCAGACCTAGAACCAGGAGAAGCCAGCTAAAGACCTGCAGGCTGCATTCCCTCCCCTACCCACTCCCCAGGACACCATTTCCTCGGGCTGTGGTGGGAAAATGGGGGCTGGTGCCAAAATCAAATATGTTGGGAGACTGGACATTAAAGGGGTTGGAGGCCTGATGGCTGGTGTTAGTGACCCTGTCCTAGGGCAGAGGTCCTTGGGGAGTGGGGATTGTGAGGGGAGGGGCAGGGATTTCTCCTCCTCCTTGGCCCTGGCTCCCAGGGGCCTTTGCCTTCATCTCTGCATGAGCTCTCCCTCCCAGAGACCAACTCTTTTTTATTTTATTTTATTTTTTAATTTATGTCTGGAAGCCTGGCTACTCTGCATTTGGGATTGGGGATGTTGGGTGGGGCACGGTCCATGTTCAGCATTCTAGCAACGTGTGTGTGTGTCTGTAAAGGCTGTGCAGCCAAAATACCATCTGGCCAGATGGGCCCACCCATTGACTGTGTGCTCTCATTCTTTCTAACCTGGAGGGATGTGCTTGGGGTGGGGGGAGGTCTCTGGCTGCAATTTTACTCTCCCTCCCCCACCCTCACCTGGCATGTCTCCAGTTAGTGCTGACCAGCCCCTCAAACTGAGTGGAACAGAAATATCTACAGATAATGTATGTGGGTGGATGTGTATGGGGCGTGGGTGTAGATGAGTGGACAGATGGGCAGATGGATAAGTGGTTGGATGGACTGATGGATAAATAAGTGGAAGGTTGCATGGATCGATGATGGATAAGTTGGGAAATGGACAGATGAATGGATAGGTGATTGGATGAATAAATGGGTAGATGGATTGGTAGTTAGATAGGTAGGGGATGGACAGGTGGGGGATGTAAGTGGACAGATGGATGGCTAGGGGAATGCATGGATGGATGAGTAATGAATGGAAAGAGTAAAGAGTAGGTGAATAAATGATGGGCAGGGCTATGGATGGATGGACAGATAGATGGGTGGAGGGGGATACATATGGATAGGTTGGTGAATAGTTAGGTGGATGGAGTGAATATACAAATGGATGAGTGAGTAGGTGGGTGAATTAAAGACTAAATGGACAGATGGGCACGTAGAGGGCTTGGTAGAGTGGTTGTGTGGGTGGGAGAATGGATGGATAGGTAGGTGGTGGGTGGGTGGAGGGATGGAGAAATGGACAGATCAAGAGTGTGATGAGTGAGCAAATGGAGGATTGTATGGGTGGGTAAATGGATTGAAAGGCTAAAACTGGCCGTGCGTTACTGCTCCCCCATCGCCACACACCTTCAATTACTAAAGATGAGGCCGCCTCTGTGTGCCATGCCCTGTGCCATCCCCTTTCACATCACTCTACTGAATGCTCCCACAACACTATCGAGTTGGGGTAACCGTTCGACAACTGAGGAAACAATGCAAGTCACTTGCTCAACAACACAGCAAGTCAATGGCAAAGCTGGGGTTTGAACCCACCAATGCTGGAGGCACTGGGTACCCAGTACTCTTGCCACTCAGGAGCAGAGCCCTCCAGGGGAGGAGGTATGATTTGAGGCTCCTGGATGTGGACAGATGAGACAGACTGCCCTTCAGAGTGGGGCCTTCCTGGGAGAGAACCTGGTATGGGGGTGGGACCTGGCTTGTCCCCACATGCACTCCCCTTACCGCCCATTTCACATCTGAAAACGGGAGGACAGGGCTCCAGCCCCACAACAGCAGTCTTGGTTAGAGCAGAGCTCTAACCCATGGCCCCCCGACCCAGGGAATAGCTTTGGGGGCCTGGCCATCTAGAGAAATGCCCCCCACCAATTTTCCCCTCACCTCCCCCTTCTTCAGCTCTTTTACAGCCTGGGGGGCAGGGAGGGGACACAGCGCTGCATCATTCCCCGTGGCACTCCGCTGTGGGGCCATTAACAGACGCCTCTCCATCGATCGGATCTGCTAAGTGCTGCTGATTCAGACGGGTGGGGGTGGGGACCCTTGGGGGCAGAGTGGGGTAGGAGCTGGGCAGGAAGATGGGGGAGTCCAGGAAGGAGGTGGGGAGAACTGGCAAAGCTCCCTGCCACCCCCATTTTCCAGATGACGCGACTGAGGCCCAACCAGCTTTGTAAGAGGCGGAGTCTCCCCAGGGTCCCTCTCGTGCTGTCCTAGGGGAGGGGGCTCTGGGAGCCACGAGGCCCCTCCCTGCCTCTCTCTCCATCTCCCGGCAAGCTCAGAGGGGCGGGGAGAGAGAGCCAGAGGAGGAGGAGAACTCGGGCAGCTCTGCAGAGGGGGGCAGGAGCTCCGGTGTTTGGTACCCCCAGCCCCACCGCTGTGGCCGCTGCTGCAGCGGGGACACAGGTGAGGACGGCCCTATGGGGAGGGGGAGGGGGCCACTAGCAGCGCTGTCCTTGTCATTCCCTGGTCCAGCCCCCACACCCTAACCCATCCTGGGACAGTCCCCAGGGGTCCTGCTGGACCTTGTCCTTCCAGAGCCTCCTTCCAGGGACCCAGCCCCCTCCCCCTGCCTTGCTGTCTTCTCCTCTCCCAGGCCTGGCTGTGGCTGTTTCTCCTCTTCCTTCTCCTTCTGCTGCCGCTGCTGCCACTGCCACTGCCGCTGCCCGGCACACACCGCCAGCCCCTCGGGGTGTGGTTTCCCCAGACCAGCCCCCAACGGTGGGACGCAGACTTATCCTGGCCTCCCCCATCAGCCTCCTGCAAGGCCCAGCAGCCCCCACTTCCTAGAGACACACCCAACTCCCTTTCAACATCCCACCCAGCTCTCCAAC
The DNA here is from genome assembly GCF_021613505.1 of Equus quagga. Taxonomy (NCBI): domain Eukaryota; kingdom Metazoa; phylum Chordata; class Mammalia; order Perissodactyla; family Equidae; genus Equus; species Equus quagga. The sequence continues at coordinate 83,362,601 of NC_060276.1, forward strand.
CCATTTTGGGGGGGACCCCCTCCTCCTGTTACCTTAGTCTTTTTCAATCCTCTGGGTTCTCTGGGGCTGTGCCCAACTTCCTTCCAGTTGAGCCCCAGCCCCGCGGGATTCCCCAGCCTTTCCTCCCGCCGGAACTCTTGAGAGGGCACACCAGGCTTTCTCAGCCCCCCTAGGTACCCCTCGCCCCGAGAGACCTCTCAGCCTCTGAAAAATAACCCAGCCCCATATCTACCCCTTTAGATACCCCACTCCCTTTTCCAGCCCCACTAGGGGGCCCCACCTCTCCTTCCTTCCCCAGAACTCCTGTAGAGTGTAGACCCCCCCCCCCCCCCCAGGCTATTCTTGGCAGCTCTAGGCACTCCCAAGACACCTTTCAGCCTCTTTACAACCTCCTGGCTCTATAGCCACCCCTTACATGCACCGACCCCTTTCCTAGATCCACCAGGGCGCTCCAACCCCCTTATCTTTTCCCCAGAAGTCTTGAGGGCGTAGACAACCCTCTTCACCTTTTTCAGACCCTCTCGAACCCCCTCCAGACACTCAGCCTCTTTCAAACACCTCTGGTCCCATTTCTCCCCTCTGAATGCCCCAATCCTCTCTCCAGCCCCGCTAAGGGGTCCAGTTCCTTCTTCCTTCCCTCAGAACTCTTGAGAGTGTGGACAACTCCCCAGTGTTTCTTGCCTGCCCCTCAGACACCCCCAGACATCTCTCAGGCACATGCTGACCCTTCTAGAATCATCTCAGTGGCTCTAAACACTCCCTCAGATCCTTCTTGGCCCCTCTAGAAGCCCGTTTTCAGTTCCTAAAGACATCCCGCAAGTCCTTCCCAGACCCTCTAAATGCCCCGAAAGCCCCTGCCTGTCTCTCTAGTTCCTCCTCCTGGTTCATCTTGGCCTCTCTAGACATCCCCAGTTTCCTTGTGCGAGTGGCCCAGGGCCTCTCCAAGCTCCCACCATCCTGGAGACAGCCACATTTTCCTAACGGCCAGCCTCCCAAGTCTCCGCGGGCCTGGGGCTCGGCACGATGGCGGCAGGTGTGGCCACGTGGCTGCCTTTCGCGCGTGCTGCCGCGGTGGGCTGGCTGCCCCTGGCCCAGCAGCCCCTGCCCCCGGCGCCGGGGGTGAAGGCATCTCGAGGGGATGAGGTTCTGGTGGTGAACGTGAGCGGACGACGCTTCGAGACATGGAAGAACACGCTGGACCGCTACCCGGACACCTTATTGGGCAGTTCGGAGAAGGAGTTCTTCTATGACGCCGACTCGGGCGAGTACTTCTTCGATCGCGACCCGGACATGTTCCGGCACGTCCTGAACTTCTACCGCACGGGCAGGCTGCACTGCCCGCGGCAGGAGTGCATCCAGGCCTTCGACGAAGAGCTGGCCTTCTACGGCCTGGTGCCGGAGCTCGTGGGCGACTGCTGCCTTGAAGAGTACCGGGACCGCAAGAAGGAGAACGCCGAGCGCCTGGCGGAGGACGAGGAGGCCGAGCAGGCGGGCGATGGCCCGACCCTGCCGGCCGGCAGCTCCCTGCGCCAGCGGCTCTGGCGGGCCTTCGAGAACCCACACACGAGCACCGCGGCCCTCGTTTTCTACTATGTGACCGGCTTTTTCATAGCCGTGTCGGTCATCGCCAACGTGGTCGAGACCATCCCGTGCCGCGGCCCCACGCGGCGGCCCCCGCGGGAGCAGCCGTGCGGCGACCGCTTTCCCCTGGCCTTCTTCTGCATGGACACGGCCTGTGTGCTCATCTTCACGGGCGAGTACCTCCTGCGGCTCTTCGCCGCCCCCAGCCGCTGCCGCTTCCTGCGGAGTGTAATGAGCCTCATCGACGTGGTGGCCATCCTGCCCTACTACATCGGGCTTTTCGTGCCCAAGAACGAGGATGTCTCGGGCGCCTTTGTCACCCTGCGTGTGTTCCGGGTGTTCCGCATCTTCAAGTTCTCCAGGCACTCACAGGGCTTGCGGATTCTGGGCTACACACTCAAGAGCTGTGCCTCGGAGCTGGGCTTTCTCCTCTTTTCCCTTACCATGGCCATCATCATCTTCGCCACTGTCATGTTTTATGCCGAGAAGGGCACAAACAAGACCAACTTTACTAGCATCCCTGCGGCCTTCTGGTATACCATTGTCACCATGACCACACTTGGGTGAGTGCAGACTCTGTGTTGGGAGCTGCCCCATCAGTCAGTTACACTCACCTTTCTGTAAAATTAAGGTTAGAGAAATGATCTCTTTCTATTTGAGCTTCAGTTTGCTCATCTGTAAAAACTGAGGGAGTTGGACTAATCTCCAAATCCCTCCCAGCTCTGACAATTCCTTGATTTTCCAGGACAAGAGACTTAGGTTCAAGGATTGTCTTAGCTGCACTCTTTCTGTTGACCTTGTATTCTCTAGGCCTGCTTTCTCCTCTGTAAAATGAGAAATGACAATCCCCTCACCAGGTTGAGGGAATTCAATGATATCATGGTTGTGCAAGTTCTCTGAATGTTTCTAGTGCAAGATAAATACGGTACTAGCTTTCTATCACCCCTTTTTCCATCTTGAGGACCCCATTTTTCCCAACCCTCTAGAATCATCTGTTGTGTGAGGCACTACCTCTGTGGCTTCGTGATTCCTTGATGTTCCCCAGAACAAGATCTTTTCAGCATTATTTTTTTATTGCCAATCCTTGAGAGGGACCGGTTGGGATAATAGCATCAAATGGAATCACCAAACTCAGGTTATTGTTAAAGACATTGTCTAGGGCAGATATTGTAATCCTTTTCTAAACTTCCATCATTGGGATTAGGGATACAGTTGCTGCTCAGTATCTGCTGAATGGATGAATTGGGGTTGCTCAGTACCTTAATACAGAGACACAAAAATTGATGAGGTTTCTAAGGGTAGAAATGAATTCTGGTTGGAGATTCAGGGTTGGATCGACAAACAAATACTAAGCCCTGAGAATGAGTTGGAACTGGGTATTTTGTTACTTTGTACCCCCTTCAGTCCTCACAACAGCCCTAGGAGAGTGAGTGGCTGCCCGTGTCTCATAGTTGAGGACACCGTCTGAGATGACACATCACAGAACCAGAAGTGGCCAAGTTGGAGAGACTTTTAATTGAGTCAAAATAAAGAAATCAGGAAGAACCACCCTGTGGGGGAGGGGGACACAGCCTGAGCGAAGGCTGAAAACTGCAGAGGCTGCGTTTCCATGGAGGGGTCTGATTGGTCCTATGGTTAGAACAAAAGTATGCTCTGTGATCTTGAGCAAGTCAGTTATGAACCTCCCTGAGCTTCGGTTTCCCCCTCTGTGAAACAAGTTGGAAAGGTTGGCTCTGCTCTATCTCCATGGGACGGGGAGTGGCATGGAGAAAGGGAAGGGGGAGTTTCAAGGCTCCTCCCTATTTTTTCATGTGAGGACAGTTTCAAGGCTTCCCCTGGGGGAATAAGAAGGGGTCCTACCTAGAGAAGGTAAGACAGATGCATGCAAACCCAACAGAGCACTGCTCTCAGGACTCAGAGCCCCTCAGCTGGCCTGTGGTGGTGGGACTCCCCCTACCAGGAGGTTATATTTACTGCCTGTGACTTCCTCCTTCTCCCTATGCTTGGTATTAATAGACTTCCAGCTGACTCAGATGCCCAGTGTGCAGCTCAGATGGGGGCAGCAGATGGTAGGGGTGAGGGCCCGTTTCCCATTTGACCCCCACTAGTGGCCAGAGAGGTCATTCCTCACATTTTGCAGAGCAAGAAACGGAGGCTCAAAGAGTTTGAGTGCCTGACCAGGTTCGCAGAGTGAGCTGGGTTGGATGGGATGGAGTGGGGGACTGAGAGGTGGGTACTTTTCTTGACCTTGGCCTACCTGCCCCCCACCCCAGCTACGGAGACATGGTGCCTAGCACCATCGCTGGCAAGATTTTCGGGTCCATCTGCTCACTCAGTGGCGTCTTGGTCATTGCTCTGCCTGTGCCAGTCATTGTGTCCAACTTTAGCCGCATCTACCACCAGAACCAGCGTGCTGACAAGCGCCGAGCACAGCAGGTAACAGCACCTTCCACCTGAGTCCCTCCTATTCCCCACAGCCCAGGCCAGTCTACTACGCTTGGGTTTCCTTTATCTCCTCCTCTCTCTGTAGAAGGTGCGCTTGGCAAGAATCCGGTTGGCAAAGAGTGGTACCACCAATGCCTTCCTGCAGTACAAGCAGAACGGGGGCCTTGAGGTGAGTAGGGGCCCGGATTGGGTTGGGGGTGAGCGTTGATGGGAGGAGGAAGGTGCTGACCTCGTCCCTCTGCTCCATCCACTCCAGGACAGTGGCAGTGGGGAGGAACAGGCACTGTGCGTCAGGAACCGTTCTGCTTTTGAGCAGCAACATCACCACTTGCTTCATTGTCTAGAGAAGACGACGGTGAGGCCTAATGAGAGGTGACATGGCAGAATGAAGGGGGTCCCTCTGCTGCCAAGGCAGCTCCCTCCATGGGATGGGAGGCTCACCACTAATTGCAGAAACCACACAGGGCTTCCTGGAAGAGCCCCAATAGAGCTGAGCCTTGAAGGGTGGACAAGGGAAGGGAAGAGAGAGCAACTTCCAGAAAGGAAGAAAGAGCCTAAGCAAAAGCCTAGGGGTAGAGTCAGCTCCTGTGTGGTGCCTTGTGACCCTCTCTCCCTTCTGCCCACAGTGCCACGAGTTCACAGACGAGCTAACCTTCAGTGAGACTCTGGGTGCTGTCTCGCTGGGTGGCCGCACCAGCCGCAGCACCTCTGTGTCCTCCCAGCCAGTGGGGCCTGGCAGCCTGCTGTCCTCTTGCTGCCCCCGCAGGGCCAAGCGCCGTGCCATCCGCCTTGCCAACTCCACTGCCTCGGTCAGCCGTGGGAGCATGCAAGAGCTGGACACACTAGCAGGGCTACGGAGGAGCCCTGCCCCTCAGAGGTAAGGACCCCCCACCTGCTGGCTACCCCTGGGGAAGCTCAGAGCTTGGACCAGGGGATACGAGATTTCATGATTCCAGGTCTAGCAAGTCAAGCTTGAACCCAAACTCCAAGCTAGGAGCTTGGGCTTATCTTGCCTGGAAACCCTAGTTCTTCATTTGTTCTTTCAACATTTATTGAGCATCTACTATGTGCCAGGCACAGTTTAAGGCATTTTGCAGTTCACTATAGGAGTTTAGTCACTTTAGGCAGTGAATAGAACAGACAGAAATCCCTGACCTTCTGGAACTTAAATTCTAGTGGGATGAGACAGTTAATAAACAAATACTGTACACAGATGATATAGTATGTTAAGTGCCAAGGAGAAAAATAAATCAGGGATGGGGGATAGAGAGTGTAGAACAGGGTGTGATGCAGTTTTAATAGTGTGCTCAGGGAAAGCTTTGCTGAGGTGATGTCTGAGCCAAGACCTGAAGGAGGTGAGGGAGTGAGCCATGTAGATATCTACAAGAGCTTTCCAGGCAGAGCAAACAGCCTATGCAAAGGCCCTGAGGCAGGAGTGGGTCTGCATGTTAAGAGACACAGCCGGGAAGCTACTGTGAGTAGAGGAGTGACTGAGGGGGAGAGTGGTAGGAGGTAAAGTCAGAAAGGAACAGGGACCAAATTTTGTATATCTTACTATCAACTATTGTGAGGGTTTTGGCATTGTAAAGAGTAACCATAATAGATAACATTTTTGTGTGTGTGCTCATTATGTTCCAGGCACTATTCTGAGCACTTTGTATCATTTATTATCTCATTTAATCTCTCCAGCTACCCTATGAGGTAGGAAACACTGTGATTCCCATGTTACAGATGAGAGAAAAGAGAATTTGAGAGTGGTTACAGTGGGAGCAGGATTCGACCCCAGGACTATCTGACTCCAGAGCCCTCACTCTGTACCACCATAATGGAGGGGTCAGGGAAAGCATTTAGCACAGTGCCAGGGACTCAGTAGGTGCTCAATAAATGTCATGATTGCCGTGGCAAGTATTAGGATGACTTTTTAAGAAACTTCCATTTTCCCACCCTTATCTACAGCCGCTCAAGCCTCAATGCCAAGCCCCATGACAGCCTTGACCTGAACTGCGAAAGCCGGGACTTCGTGGCTGCCATCATCAGTATCCCTACCCCTCCTGCCAACACCCCGGATGAGAGCCAACCTTCCTCCCCTGGCGGCAGCGGCAGGGCCAGCAGCACCCTCAGGAACTCCAGCCTGGGTACCCCTTGCCTCCTCCCCGAGACCGTCAAGATCTCTTCCCTGTGAGGGGCAGGCCTGGCCATCCAGAGGGCCCTCTTGATTCTTGGGGACTCCTTTCCAAAGCCATATTTTGGAGAGGCAGAGAGGGGCAGGCCTAGGGACCCCTTCTGCCCCCCACTGAGAACTATGCAATGGAGTTTCGTGGAATGGCCTACCTGGTGGGGAAGTAGCCAGGGAATGGGAAACTGCCCCCATCCCAGACAGTTTTCCTGGTGGGGGCCAAAGCGCTGGGCTTCCTCAGGCCCCTGGCCTCCTTGCCTCAGCACAATGGGACTGGCCCCTCTCCTCCAGCTGGCCTCCTGCATGCTCCTCCCCTCGGGCCCTTGGGGTCCCACCTGACATCTGAGCTCTGGCCTAAGAAGGAGAGGTGAGACTTCCTCTTCTCTCTGGCTGGGCTATGGAGGTTTGGAGGTTCAGAGGAGAGAACCCTCATGTCTGATCTGGCCTCTAGGAGAGGTCCCCACCCTCCACCAGGCCCAATAACTCTCAAATTCTGAAGCTTGGAATGCAACCACAGGCTTCATGGGCTGTGCCTCAGCAGTGACCTGCCACCCCCAGACCTTGGCTCAGGGTTCAGGCTGCCTCTCCCAACACACACAGATAGCACAAACATCACCTCCCTTCCCTGGCTGCTGGAAATGGGTTCCCGCAAGCCCGTCCTCTGCTGGGCCCCCAGCCAACTCTAGCAATAGCAGTTGCTGCCGTAACATTATGCAAAGCCTCTGCCCAGTTTGCTGCAGCATTTACATCTGCCCTAATCAGAGGGGCACCTCTAACTCCTCCTCCTCTCTTCTCTGGTTTGCTTCCTTCCTGGGTTGGGCTGGAGTCTGGACTGGCTGAGATAAGACCCGGCAGCCAGCAAGAGCAGGGCTGTGTTTGGAGATCGTGGGCTGATTCCATGTTCTCGGGCAGGAGTCCAGCATCAGGGCTGGGGCCCGGGTTGTTCCTGAACTCTGGGAGTTTTAGGAGGCAGGAGGAACTTATTGATCTCCTCCTCCTCCCCCACAATGCCTTTTCACATATTCCTCTCTCTTCTCCCTCTTGGGTCACCTTCCAGAACTCTGTGTCTGCTCTCAGGCTGAAATCTGGCATCATCTCAGGTTCCCTGTTCCCAGCGCTGTCCCTGTGGAGTTGGAGGCTGACAAAGATGTAGTTTCCATCAGTCAATAAAACTGAGAGGAGAGATGAGGATGAGCACCTCCTGGCTCTGTGGGTTTGGGGGCTGGGTTGGACTAGGGGGTTAAAAATACTCTGATTTCAATTCCTTTCAACTAGTAGAAGCGCTAGTGTGGGTAAAGGTATGGGAGGTGGATGGTTGGTGACGTGTTCTAGAAGATGGGGATCTAGGAGAAATGAAAGGGTGGTTTGAAGAGTTGAATCTACAGCCAGCAAGGCAGGCTAGGAGGTCCAGAGGCATGCTCCTTGAACATCATCTGCTCCAGCTCCCTCACTCACAGACGGGGAAACTGAGACCCAGAGCAGCACACGCTTCATTAGAGTAGACTTAAACCCAGGCTTCCTAACAGCAAACAGCTCTGAACTGAACCCTGATGAAAAGCATCTCAGTTTGGCAAAATGCCCTTCCTTGTGGATGTCTCCTACATTCTCTCTTCTGGGCTACTGGGTACACTAGGCTAGTGTGTGACTGAGCTCTGTGGAGGACTGAGAAGACAGACCTTGGATTCAGGTCGACCTGGGTTCCAATCCCTGGGTGAGAAAATCACTTCTCTTGCCTCAGGTTGCTAATCTGTGAAATAATCATTCATTTATTTACCAAGTATTTATTAACTGCATATCATGTGCTAGCCCAAGGGATACAAAGATGGGCAAAGAAGACATCATCTCTCATCCACAGAGGTGAGCAGGGAAGGCAGACAATTAAGCAGTTATAATATAGTACAGTAGAACTAAGGTGGATGGATTATAGAAGCATGTAGATGGCAGGAGAACCTAACCTGGCCGACACACGAAGAATGAGTTGGAGTTAGCCAGGCAAAAGACAAGGATGAAAATGTTTCAGGCAGAAGGAATAGTATGTGCAATGAATGACCTGGCGGTTAGAGAGCAAGCTCAGGGCCTTCGGGGGAACTGAAATTAGTTCAGTACAGCTGGGGAGGAGAGTGTGGCTGTGATGAGGGTGAGGATGTAGAGGTAGGCCAGATTAGAAAAGGCATTTGAAGCTATGATACAGATTTGGGACTTCATCCTAAGAATGATGGGGACCTCTGAAGGCTTAGGAACGGGAATGTCCTTCTTAGGTTTGTTTCAGAAGGATCATTCTGGCTGTGGAGAGTGGATTATAGAGAAACGGTCCCAGAGGGAAGAAGAGCAGTGAGGAGGCTTTTGCAGAAGTCCAGTTGGAAGGTGATTGCGGCTTGGACCAGGTAGTGGCAGTGAGTTGGAGAGTCAAGAGATTTGAGAAAGAGAATTGGCAGGATTTGGGACTGACAGGTATGCAAGAGTTGAGAAAGAGGGAGCAGTCAAGGTTGACTTCCAGGTTTCTAGCTTGGGCAAAGGCTGGACGGGGGGTGCTATTCACTGTCAAAGGGAACATCAAAGCTGTTAGTGCACAGTGCCAGGTACATAGTAAGTACTTGGTGAAGGTTAGCTACAATTCTTATCGTAAGTTCAGGTTTAGATATGTAGTGCTAGCCAAATATCCAGTAGGGAGGGGGGGATGTATGGGTCAAGTGAGATTGTCATGAGAAGATTCCATGTGATAATGTGCATGGGCATTTGGCACAGTGCCCTGAACACGACAGGCCCAGTAAACGTCAGTCTTCTCCTCTCACTGTCTCATGAGCAGAAAACACCACACAGTAGCCTGTTTATTACTGACATCCTTCAGGGAAGAATTTCAACTAGGGTTGGCATCTGAAGGGAGAAGTTTAGGTGGCACTCAGAAAGGCTTTCTGATGGTCTCTCTGTCAACCTGTTGTATGGCTTCACTCCTAAGACTGGCAGCAAGTCCTCACCTCTCACGACACCTTCTTGGTTCATGAGTTCATCGAACCCCCTAACTACTCCCTGAGATAGTCTGGGTAGGCATTATCAACCCCGTTTTACACATAGAGAAACCCAAATTTGAGACACAACGACTTGCTCGAGGTCATACAGTCGGTAATGGTCCATCGGCGCCTGAAACTGAGGTCCTCCAGACTCCCAAGCCTGAGATCCTTTCTGCTGCACTGTCATGCAGACTGATTTATTGAGCACTTACTACGTGCTAGGTACAGCACCAAGCCCTTTACAAGCATTAATCTCTGATCTTAAAAATGGAATTATCATTGCCATTTTACAGAGAAGTAGAATTTGAGGATGGAGGGTGTTAAATGACTCGCCAAAGATCACTCAGGAGGGTGACAGCTAGGATTAGCCTGTTGCTCTCCAGCCGCTCAGTAGCAGGGATTTTACCAACCTCATTACGAGACGCTGGCTGGTGACAGAGCTGGTTCATAAACCTTTTTGCTCGATCCAGGTAAACTCAGCTTCAGCAAAAGGGCTGTGCCGCGCCTGCGCACTAGCGACAGGGGCGGGGAGGTCAACCCGAGGGCGAGAATGCGGTGGTGCCAAAGTAGGCGTGTCTACTTCCCCAACACCCGCTGTCTCCACGGTGCACGTCTGTCCCAAGGTTGGCCTTCCGACTTGAGTGACGGCATCTCTTAGCCAATCATCGCAGAACTCAGCCTGTTGCCAGGGTGAAGCGGCGCCCTCCTCCCCGTCAGATGTGGATTTGCAGGCGGGTGGGACCGGAAGTGACGCTTCAGGGGATTGCTGTGCTCTGGGAGTGTTGACATTTTCGTCAGTCCGACTGACTGCGGCCAAGTTGGAAGCCTGGAAGGGAGGCGCTTTTAAAATCACCGTGCGCGGGGCAGGCCACGCTGTCCTGTCACAATACTCCTGTCTGCGAGTCAGAGCCTCGGGGAGAGAAGTAAAGAGCAGGACAGGGCCGACGAGAAGAAAGGCAAGGAACAAGGGTGCCGACTTTGACTGAAATCTGAGACGGAGGGCACGGGAGGGCGAGCGCTGGCCTCTGATTGGCACGTGGGCGTCATCGAAGACCCACGCAGCTGCTTTGATTGGTTGGTGCCCGTAATTGTTGTGGCGGCGGCGAAGATTTTGCCCACGTACTTCCGAGAGAGAGGCGGGGGTTGTGCCCTGGCGCGCGTGCGCAGCGTCCCGGGGCCCCACCCGGTAGTTCAAGAACCTGCGAGGGGGCGGGGCGAAGAGGTGCTTGTTTTGGTTCTGTTTCCTCTGAAGCAGAAGGCCGGAACGAGCGTAGCAATCAACTTGCTGGACTTGAAGAGAAGGCGACGACAAATTCGTCGCGGTACCTTCAGCTTGGACTTCACATCCGGGTTCTCCCGCCGCGTGACCCGCGCGCCGCCGACGGTTCGCAAACCGGTGCCTCGATCTCTTTATCCGGGTCCCGCCGATCCCGTCGTGCTTCGCGCACCCCAGTAGCCCCCTCATCCGGGTTCTCTCCCGGCGTGCCCCGCGCCGGGTTTGCTGGGGGGTACTCGGCGGTGCCGCCATGACTATTCTCCCCAAAAAGAAACCGCCGCCTCCCGACTCTGACCCCGCTAACGAGCCGTCGCCGCCCGTGCCGCTGCCCCCGGCGCCGCGCCGCGGCGGGGGTGTGGGCGTGGGCGGCGGCGGCACGGGCGTGGGCGGTGGCGACCGCGACCGTGAGTCGGGCGTTGTAGGGGCCCGTACCCGGGCCTCGCCACCGCCTCAGGGCCCGCTACCGGGGCCACCGGGTGCGCTTCACCGCTGGGCGCTGGCCGTGCCGCCAGGCGCTGTGGCAGGCCCCCGGCCCCAGCAGGCCTCTCCTCCTCCTTGCGGGGGCCCTGGCGGTCCCGGCGGCGGTCCCGGTGACGCGCTGGGTGCAGCGGCGGCAGGTGTGGGCGCGGCGGGCGTGGTGGTGGGTGTGGGCGGTGGTGTAGGCGTGGGCAGCTGCTGCTCTGGGCCTGGTCACAGCAAGCGGCGGCGTCAAGCCCCCGGGGTTGGCGCGGTTGGCGGGGGCAGCCCTGAGCGTGAGGAGGTCGGCGCGGGTTACAACAGTGAGGACGAGTATGAAGCAGCTGCAGCACGCATCGAGGCCATGGACCCTGCCACCGTCGAGCAGGTATGGGCTGGGGATGACAGGTGAGTGAGTATGGTCGATGGGATCCCCAGACTGGGTAGGGACCCCAGGAAGGTTGTTTGAGATCAGGGCAAGGGACCTATGTCTTTTTCCTGAGCTTGGCATTCTTTTCTCTGGTGGTAGGGATATGAGAGGCCCTCTTCCTCTCCTCCGGGACTTGGGGTTAGAGGCCCCAGATAAGTTGGAGGACCTAAAGATGGGATCTGTGGTCACTTCTAGGACCCCTAGTTGTCATTCCAGGCCGTGGAACCTCATCATGTAGGGCCAGTAGGTGGCAACTCCCCAGGAGACTCAGGCAGGATGGAATGCCTCCTCAGAAGGGAGTCTCATGACTCTCCAAGGAACCTTGGTCTGTGTTCACTCGTTTTAAAATTTTTTTTTCTGTGGGATAAGAGTCTAAGATTCCCCCTCCAGGGAACACGAGTAAGGTGGAGACCTCAGAGATGTCTGAGTGTCCCCAAGATACCTAAACCTTTTCAGGGGTTTGAGACACTATATAGGACAAACTGCCCCCCCCTTCTCCTTTTCAGGGTAACGCAGCACAGGACCACTCATCACTGGGGTCTGAGACCTCCTCAAGGGTCCTAAGCCTGCCTTCAAGGGCCTGAGACTCCCTCTTCTAGAATCATGGGCCTAACACACACATATACGTCTCCTTTAGAGAGGGATTTTCTGAGCTTTCCTCCGAGAATATAAGATTTCTTTCAGGGAGATAAGATTCCCTTCATTTTGGGGACAAGGATCAAAATCAACACCCAGGGACCAGAAAGTCTACTAGGGCACATGAGACTCATCCCCTTTCTAAGTGACAAGGGTCTGTGCTTTCTCTCAGTGGTCTCAGACTTCTTGGGGGCAAGAGTGAATCTCTGTCCAGGAGCTTAAGCTTCTTTTAAGGGGTAGACTTTCGGTTTCCCCCCTGCGCTGAGCCTTTCTTCAAGAAAATGAGACTCATTGTTTTGGATACTGGAGCGTAAGATCCCCCTGCTTATGGACTGGGGCTTTTGGAGACTGGGTCTGAAGCCTCTTCAGGAGACTGATATCCCCCATAGGTCCCAGGCAAGGTGAGGTCTTTAGGGTACCTTTCTCCTCAAGAACTGGTCTGAGTGTTCTTGGGGATCTGAGACCCCCACACAAAGGGGTTTGAGGTCCTTCTACCTGAATTATGAAGGACTGAAACACATCTTGGGGACATAACAGCAGTCTCTTCCCTTTAACAGGGATAGGAACACACACGCACGCGCCTGAGCTTCTTGTCAGGACATGAGATCCCTGCCTTGGGAACTTGAGCCTGAGACCACTCTTCAGGGGACATGGGCAGCATGGAGTCCCAGAGGTGGAATCTGAGGCCTCTCCATGGATCTAAGCCTGCCTTTAAGGGCTTGAGACGCGGGATGCCAAGGACACTTGAACTTTCCCTCAAGGACAAGAGGCCCATACATACCCCAGTGACTGGTGTGTCTCTAGAGATGAGGTCTGAGCTTCCCCATCAAGGAACATAAGTCACCCCTCAGGAACAGGGAAACTCCCCCCACCAGAATGGAGGCCTGAGACCCTTCCTTTGGGGCATGGATACAGAGTCCCTCGAGAATAGTGTCCTGAGCCTCCCCTCAAGAGTTAGAACTTTCTCTCAGGTGCATGAGACACTTCTCCCACCTTAGGACCTGAGACCTGAGGCTGCCCTGAGAGTACTGATTGTCACCTCACTTCAGATAATACTCCAGTCATAGGGTCTTCTTAGAGACATAAGATTTCTTGCCTTGGGGACTTGAGCCTAAGACCACCCTCCATTTGTGAACTAAGTCCTGAGAACTGCCCACTCCCCTTGGGGACATGGGTAAAATGGGATTCTAAGGAAAAGAGTCTGAGCGTCTTCCCAGGGGCCTAAGCTTCCTCTTAGGGACAAGAGACCTTTCACCTTAGGGAAGGGCCTGTACCCCACCCCCTACCTTGGTTATGAAGCTCTCCATTTCCCCCCAACCAGGCAGTCCTTTCTCACCAGGAGAGGGACATGAGGTCTTCCCCAGTGTGGCCTGAGGCCTCCTCCGTTGGACAGAAAGACTTGGGTGCTCTTCATGGTCATAAGAACCCCTCACCTGAGCCCCCCAGGCCAGAAAAGTCCCCCTACTTTCTATGAGAAGGTTGTCAGGTGCTGGGGACGTGAGGACTGAGGCCTCTCCCCGAGAACTAGGAGATGTTTTCAGCCTCTCTGACCCAGCTCCACTTGCTTCTCAATTCCAGGATCAGGGAAATATTCTGAGCTTCCTGAATTGCTTTCAACAAGCTTTTTTCTTCCCAGAGACAGGGAGGAGTTTGGAATATCCCCACTCCAGGGAAGTTCTTCACCTATATTCCTCTCCCCCTTGGCTCAAGTAAATCTTGCTGTACTTCACAGGGGTCAGGGCCTTGAGTCCCCTGTCCGCGTTCCCTTTCCACCCTTACCACTTCCCCAGGCAGGATAAATCATCTGGACCCCACAGGGTCAGGACTAGGAGTTGTTTCTTCTCTCCCTGGTTGGGGTAAAGTCTGCCTCTCTTCCTTCACAGAAAGAGGGAGTGATACATCCCTGGTCCCAGGGACAGAGAGGAAGAAAGTTGTGTATTGCAGTGGTGACCCTTTGCATCTCCTAGGCTGGGAGTTCCTTCCTTGTCCCCATAAGAACATCCAAGTAAAGCTCTGCGGTTGCACGATACCTTCCCTTCCCAATGACAGAGGAGAGGCTTCCTGTCCTCCCACTTCCTGGGACAAAAGGAGGAAGAAGATGCTTCTCCCTGCCTTACCTGGTCCAACTTGGGACCTTCTGGGAATGAGAAGGGGAGAGATTCTTCCTGCCGCCCCAGTCTTGGTCCTGAACTGTCACTAGGGGCATTTGTAGCCTGGAGGACAATTAGATCCCTTGTCCTCTTAGATCCCTTGTTGAAAGGGGAGTTGTTGAAGGGAGCCCAGGTGGTGAATCTGGTCCTTATTCTGACTACTCAGACTTCCTGTCTGTCTCAATGTTGTGACTGCACCTCTACTGCCTTCAAGAGTCCTTTTGGCACCCGGGGCCCCGTGCTAAGGAGGTGGGGATGTCAGGGGTTCCCTTTCCTGGGCATGGCTGCCTTGCTGAGAGTCTACCATAGGAAAAGAATGGCTTAAAAGCATCCTAAGTTTGAGGAGCCCACAGGACATTTTGAGAAGGGGACATGCTCGCTGAGGTGGTGTGAGAAGCTAGACCTGGCACTGTCGCCCGGATGCCTGGGTTTGCACTCTCTCTGCTGGGGCTTTGCTGGATGAACCAGAATAGTTTTGCCTGTGCTCTCTGGGCCTCAGTTTCCTCCTTGGTCAGGTAAGGAGCTGTTGAGGTGTCAGTTAGCTTTGGGATTTTAGGGAACTCACACCAAAGCTCTCTGGACCTGAAGTTGACAAAGAATGGTGGATCTTTTGAGGAAGAACTGAGTTCCTCCCCCTCTCTCCCTTCCCAGCCATCTAAGCTTGGTGGGCAGGACAAGCAGCCTGCTCAGCGTGAGGCTCAGGGTTGGTGGACAGTGATTTTTGTGGCCAGGTGTGCTGTGGTGAATAAGCTTGGGGGTTACCTGTCAGTGGGCCTGTTGGGTGGTGTGGAGGTAGGGGTCTGTGTGGAAAGAGTTTGGGCTTTGGAGCTGGGCAGGTCTGAGTTCAAACCCCAGGGTCTCCTGCTTGGCTGCTTTATGGCTTTAGCAAACTCTCAGCCGCCTTTTTTGCAAAAAGTCCATCCTTGTCCAGGGTTATTGAGTGTGAATACCTGAGCTGGCCCAGGTCACACCTTGGCTGATTCTTCTCTTGTGGTTTCCTCAAGATATCTGGGTTCTTCCTAGGAGCCTTTGTAACGAACTGATCTTTGTTAGCAGAGACCCTTCATTTGGCATCCAGCAACCTGCCGCTTCCTCTCCTTAGGAGGCAGAGTGGTATAGCAGGAAGTGGTCCCTGGCAAGGCGGTCTGGGTTTGAGTCCTGTATGTTTGGGCAGTTCCCTTTTTCTGGGCCTTGGTTTCTCCATCCATAAAATGGGTAGTGGTGAGGAGGGAGGTTGGACTCACTGCTCTGAAGCTAGTCGTAATCTCTTTAATTCCCTGCTCCTCACTCCCCCAACCCACTGTGAAAATTTTGAGTGGGGCCCCTTGGCTTTTGGGGATGTGCTATGAAGTTTCAAGCGGTGTTCAGCTTCCTTCTCCCTGGCCAATGCTATAGGCCCTTGGGTTTTTTTTTATTTTAACAGCTTTATTGAGATATAATTCACACACCATACAAATTCACCAATTTAAAGTGTACAATTCAGTGGCTTTTAGTGTATTTACATGTTATGCATCTATCACCATGACCAATCAATTTTAGAATATTTTCATCACCTCAGAAAGAAACCCTGCGGCAGCATCATGCCCCAGGTCCCTCATCCCCTCCCAGCCCCTGGCAACCACTAATCTGCTTTTTGTCTTGATTGATTTGTCTGTTCTGCATGTTTCAAGTAAGTGTAATCAGACAATATGCGGTTCCTTGTGACTTGCTCCTTTCACTTAGTGTAATCTTTTCAAGGCTCATCCACGTCGTAGTATGCATCAGTACCTCATTTCTTTTTGTTGCAGAATAATAGAATCTCCTTTTTTTAATCCCCCCAATCTCAGTGGCCTGGCAATAGGTTTGGGGCCTTGCTCGTTTCCCATTCTTCGCCCTGGAGAGCTTGCGTTGGTCCTTAGAGAGCAGTGCATCTGTCTGTTTCTCATTAGATGGGTTGCCTATGTTTTGCCCATGGAGCTGAGCCAGTGTTCCTGGGTGTTTTTGAGGAGAAAGGGGTGGTCTTGGCATGAGGCTTGCTGAGACAGAGCTGTGAAGCCCAGAATACTAAACACCTCTTGGCCAAGGTCTCTAGGAAGACATCTGTCCACGAGCTGCCACTGCTGCTGCCATCTTCCCCTGCCCCCTCCCCCTTTCAGTGGCAGCTCATTCATCCATAGGCTCATTCAGTCAGTAGCTTCCCAGGCTGGGAGGGGGAATTCCAAGCCCCTGCTGCCTTAATTCTAACCCTCATCTGGAGGAATGTTAGAGAGGTGGATCCGTGGGATGGGAGCCGTGCCACATTGCCTCACAGTTCACACCAGGGACTAATACAAGGAGGTTGTATTAGTTTCTCGTGGCTGCTGTGACAAATTACCACAAATTGGGTGGATTAAAACAACAGAAATTTATTCTCTCACAGTTCTGGAGGCCAGAAGTACAAAATCAGTTTCATTGGGCCACAATCAAGGTATTGGCAGGACCTCACTCCCTCCAGAGGCTCTAGAGGAGAATCTAGTCCTCTTCCAGCTTCTGGTCGCTGCCGGTATTCCTTGGTTTGTGATCACGTTACTCCAGCCTCTGCCTGACTTCACATCGTCTTCTCCTCTGTGTATGTGTAGTCTCCTCTTCTGTCTGTGTTGAATCTTGCTCTGCCATTCTAGGGACACTTGTGACTGCGTTTCGGTCCCACTTGGATATGCCAAGATAATCTTCCCATCTGAAGATCCATAATTTAATCACACCTGCAAAGACCCTCCTTCTTTATGAAGTGACATTTACAGGTTCCAGGGATTAGGGCCTGATATCTTTGGATGGTCATTATTCAGCCTACTGCAGGGGCGTTCTTGTTTCCCTTCCAGGAAGGGGAAGAGAAGATTAAGTGCTTTCCTACTAGGCAAAATCCTGTAATATTTGGGTTTGCTCAAGATTTCTGTTATTGGGAGGCTTGTTATCCCATTTCACAGAGTGGAAAACGGTGGCTCAGAGCACTTCATCACATGGCTAATAAGTCGCGGGGCTGGATTGAAATCTAAGTCAGTTGGGTCTCACAGCTTGCTTCAATGTCTCTTGGGCCTTTGAACCAGTAGGTTGCAGAGTCTTGTACCTGGGATCCCCTGGTGTTAGAAAGCTTTGCCCAGCCCCTTTGTGGAAGCTCAGAGATGTGGAGGGACTTGCCCACAGGCTCAGCAGTGGGCTTGCAAGATTCAGGGTGTGGACTTGTCAGGCTAGGGCATTGATGTAGCTTAAACTTATCTATGGCTTGGCCAGCCCCCACCCCTCACTCCCACCAGTCCTTCCTTCCCGGGCCATTTTCCTAAATAACTCCCAGGTTGGCACTTTCTTGGAGGTTTCCATCCAGCTAGGGGAAGGAGGAGACTGCTAGGAGCTCCTGGAACTCTCTAAACTCTTTCTGGAACCCAGGACCATGATTTCTCTGTTTTTGTTTTGTTTTTCTTTTTTTTGGCGAGGAAGATTGGCCCTGAACTAATATTGATGCCAGTCCTCCTCTATTTTGTATGTGGGATACTGCCACAGCATGGCTTAATGAGCAGTGTGTAGGTTCGCACCTGAGATCCAAACCCATGAACCTCAGGCCACCAAAGTGGAACATGCAAATTTAACCACTGTGCCACCAGGCTAGCCCCATGACTTCCCTGTTTTCTCTCTCCAAAGGGAAAGAGGGAAGGGGTTTCAGCCAGAGCCCAAGCTCTTTTCTTTTCTTTTCTTTTCTTTTTGCTGAGGAAGATTAGCCTTGAGCTAACATCTGCTACCAGTCGTCTTTTTTGCTTGAGGAATGTTAGCCCTGAGCTAACATTTGTGCCAGTCTTCCTCCACTTTATATGTGGGTCGCTGCCACAGCATGGCTGACAAGTGGTATAGGTCCGTGCCCGGGATCCAAACTGGCGAACCTGGGCCGTGAAAGTAGAGCATACCAAACTTAACCACTACACCACAGGGCTGGCCCCAGAGCCCAAGCTCTTAAGGCTGCTGGTACCAGAGCCAGTGGACGGCTGGTGGTCTGGCCTCCAGATCCAGGCCTAGATGCCAGTGTGGCTGCCCCAGGACCAAAGCCCTGCTTGGGCAAGGGGTGTGCTGAGGCCTCCTTCATTTTTAGGGACAAACCAGGATTTTCCCAGGATGGGCTGCCAGGTATATCTCCATGTTGTGGCTCATGAGGCCTTCCCTGTTACCTTTACACTGGGTTTGCTGGTGCCCAAGCCCTAGCTCCTTTCTGCTTTTTGTAAAACGAGGATAATGCTTCCTGCCACCTGGACTGTGGTAAGGACAATTAAATGAGGTCACCTTCTGCATCTGGCACCTGGCATGGGGCAGGCATTCAGCTAATATGAGTTTATCTTTCTTCCTGGCCCCTGCCCTGCTTACCTGCCTAGTCCTCCCCAGGATTTTAGCTCTGCTGAATTCATTGCTGGGCCTCTGGCATCCCTGGTGCTTTGTGCAGGAGTGACTTCTTATCCAACTAACAAGCATTTCTGGAGGTCTTGGCGTTTTAGTCCTTTGCTCAAGTGGCATCTCCTCTCAGGTGCCAGCCTTAATGACTAGTCAGGTCCCTTTCCTCTTGGTGTTTCACAGCACCCCTGTGTTCACCTCTTTCACAGCCCTGCTCACACTTTGTGTGATCATTGCCTGTTTCCCTGGCCCTCTAGCAGTTTGTGAGCTTATCAAGGTTAGAGACCAAGTCTGACTGATTTCTCTGTCCTCATTGCCAGCCCAGGGTCTGACTTAGTAGCTGCCTGGTAAACCTTTATTGGATGAATAAGTAAGAGCTCCTCTCATCCTCTTTGATTTCCTTTCCCCTCTCGATCTTCCTTCCCCGGCTACATCCGGGAGCAGGAGGTTTCTGTGTGCCCTCTTTTTTAGAACTTCTTTCTGTTCAGTGTGGGGCTATAGTCATAAGTTGCAGCTTCCCTGCTAGAGACCCCTGGCTAGGGCAGACGCCCTGGTGCTAAGAGATGGCTGACCCTGCAGGGCAGGGATGGCTTTGGGGGAACTGGCCAGAGTGTGCTAGTTCGCAGCCTCTGGGGCAGGAGGGGCACCTGGACTGCTGGAATGTTGTGCACAAACAAGAGGCTTTGTGCTGCCCATGGAAGCCCATTAAGGGCTTCCAGATGCCTTTGTCATCTCTGGGAAGCCAGCCACACCTTCCTGGGGTGTGGGCCTTGATGGTGGGGCTGCTGGGTATTCCCCTGTCACCCCCTCTTCATCCCCTCCTGTCCAGCCGCTCGTCTGGGACTTTCTGAGGGCCTCTAAGTTGTACGTCATCTCTGTACTGGACTTGCCCCCTCTTCTGTGACTGTGACCACCTCACCAGTGTATGGTACCTTATTTACAAAGTCTTCTCAGGTCCTGAAGCTCCTCTACGCCTCTTGACAGCTCTGTCAGATAGATCACATGTACCCCATTTGACGGGAAACTGAGGCTTGGAGAGTTCAGGTAGCTTACCTAAAATCACGAAGCAAGTGAGTGACAGAGCAGAGATTGGAACCCAGAGCTTTTGGCCTCCAAACCTTGTGTTTCCTACTTTGCCAGGAATTCCTCTCACTTGAGCTGGGGGAAAATGGCCTGCAGAGAGATGATCCCCTCTGTCTGGTCGGCATTAGCTCGGATCCCATAAATCCTTGGGCAGGGTGGTGTCCCCAAGGAGCAGGCTTGGAATTTCTGGTCCCTAGTCCTGATGTTAGATCAAACTGGCTGCTTCTGGTGACCAGCAGAGGGCGCGAGGGGCCTGGGAAAGGTCTTCTGTTTCTGATTTGTTTTGTTTTCAAATGGAAAATATATTTTAAGTGACTTGTGGACATTATTCTTTTGACTAGACTTTATTTTTTAGAGCAGTTTTTGATTCACAGCAAAATTGAGTAGAAGGTACAGGGAATTCCCATATACCCCTGCCCCAACACATGCGTAGCCTCCTGTATTATCAAAGTCCCCACCAGAGTGTTACATTTGTTACAATCAGTGAACCTCCATGGATACATCAGAATCACCCAAAGTCCATAGTTTACATTAGGGTTCACTCTTGGTGTACATTCTGTGGGTGTGTATAAATGTATAACAACATGTACCCATCGTTATAGTATCACACAGTAGTTTCACTGCCCTAAAAATCCTGTGTTCCACCTGTTTATCTCTCAATTATTTTTTTTTTTATTTTTGTGAAGAAGATTAGCCCTGAGCTAACATCTGCTACCAATTCTCCTCTTTTTGCTGAGGAAGACTGGCCCTGAGCTAACATCCATGCCCATCTTCCTCTACTTTCTATGTGGGACGCCTACCACAGCATGGCTTGGCAAGCGGTGCGTAGGTCCACACCCAAGATCCGAACTGGCGAACCCCAGGCCACTGAAGCAGAACATGTGAACTTAACCACTGTGGCCCTGGGCTGTCCCCTCTCCATTATTTTTTGAAAGAACATCTGAAAATGCACATTTGTACAGGTTTACTTAACTCAAACCTTCGGGGCCAGACGTGCTTTGGAATTTAGAGGAATCTCAGAATTTATAAAAGTCATCTGGGGTGTATACTGTGTATTATGTAACACTCCTGGTGGGGTCTTTGGTAGCACCTCATAATTGAATACCTGAATGTTTCTGCGTGGAAATGTATGAATATGCACTGCCAAGTGGGATAAATAGGTTCCTGTCAGCTCAGGTCAGGTTATAATGCCAAATGAGTTAGATAAAGACGTTTAGCTTTCAAAACTTTCTGAGTTTTGGAATTTTGGACAAAGGATTATATGTCTCTTATACAGAAGGAGGTGAAGTAAAATCATCTGTACTATCAACACTGGGGGATGA
>NC_060276.1:83383949-83433513 GCF_021613505.1 Equus quagga
GTGCATGTGTGTTTCTGTACGTATGCATATACATATATGTTAAACGTGTTCAATCACAAGTGAGATCATACTTTGCATATATTTTGCCTTATACAATTTATCTTGGAATTCCCTAGCTATATGTAGGGCTTGGGATCTAGGCTGTTGCCAGTCACTCCCTCCTCAACATCTCTCCTACCCCAAGAAGCTAGGTGAAATTCCTTGAGGTAGAGCCAGGTTCTCCCCCACCCAGGTACTCGCCAGGTCTGGGCCTCTGGCTGCCTAGGGGAAGGCCCAGTGTTGCATTCCCAGCATGGTCAGCGGGGGTCAGAATGCAGATGGGACCTCTGCCCTCAGGGCAGCTGGAGCCCCTCTGGGAGCAAGTCTTCTGCTCACACCATGACTGATTCCCTAGAAGAAAGCATCTCCTCCTGCTCTACATGCACAGAATGGTTAAGCAGGGCTGAGAACTTGACCCTGCTCAGTGTCCTCTCAGCCAGTCAGCTGGGCCCCTCAGGAGCTCGAGGACAGGGCCCTGGGGAGGGGGTACAGGCTTTTCCTGTTGCTGACCCCCACCTCTTCCCTCCAGCAGGAGCACTGGTTTGAAAAAGCCCTGCGAGACAAGAAGGGCTTCATCATCAAGCAGATGAAGGAGGACGGCGCCTGTCTCTTCCGGGCTGTCGGTGAGTCTCTGCCTCAGCCTTCAAGGGCCTAGGGCTGCCCCTGAGCTGTGTCCCAGTCGTCGGGAGTAAGCCCTGAGACAGCGCTGGAGGCAGAGTTACCTGGTCTTTTAGGAACTCCAGGCCCCAGCCTCAAGTTAGCATCTGGCCTCTAGCCCTCGGTCGTGAGGCAGTGTGGTGGTGTGAGAGTAATAATAACAGCCATAATAGTGCTAAAGAAAATAATGTTACTTAGGGACAGATCACTCAGGCACTACAGGAAACCCTTTTTAATTCTCCCCTGAGCTAGGTAAGCGTAGGAACTCTTGCTTCCATTTGTCAGATTAGAAAAGCAGCTCAGAGACTGGGGAGTGACTTGCCCAGGGTCCGATAGTACATGATAGAGTCGGGAGTCGGAGTCTGGGTTAGGTTAGTCTGAGGCCCATGCTCAACCACAGCACACTGCTGTCACCCTGGAATCATAGAAATTCTTTTAAACTTACACAAAAGTAGAGAGAATAGCGAACCCTTGTGTGTACCCATCATTCATCTTCAAAATAATCATCACCACATGGCCAGCCTTGTTTCGTCACTACCCCGCCTACTCTTTTTCACTCTCCTGAAACGAGTTTTTTTTTAGCAAAACCCCAACATTGGATCATTTCATTTGTAAATTTTTCTGTACGTTTCTCTGATAGATAAGGACTCTTTCTCTCTCTCTGCTTTTTTTTTTAACATAACCAAAATGCCATTGTTGTACCTAACAAAATTAATGATTCCTTAATACCATCTATTGAGTCTGCGCTAGATCCTTGAGGCCCCTCTGGCTCTGAATCTGTGACCCAACAAGCAATAGTGAGGTCCTGTGCTAGTGTCCAGGGGAAGCTGGGAGTGTGGTCTGATCTTCCCTTTGGGGCTCTGATATCTACTAAGGAAAAGTGCCCTCAGTTAGGATCTTTGAGCTAGGTGTCAGAAGCCTCAAGTTCTAGTTCGGGCCCTGACCCATAACTTCCATTTTCCCATCTGTGAAATGGTGTTGATTCTGACGAGCTCCTTGAATCCCTTCTGGGTCTGCTATTCCCTTAGTCTGTGGGTACCCCTGGTGTCTACTGGGGGCCTGGACTGACTCAGACTCTACTTCTGCTGTGGCGCTGATTCTTGGTGTGACCTTGGGCAAGCAGCTCTTCTGTCCTGAGCCTGTTTCCTCATCTGTAACAGGAGGCTAAAAGACTCAGTGTTGTAATAGTTAAATGAGATTACTTCAGTAAATCCCTTTAGTTCCTGACACATAGTAGGCCCTCGTGGAGCAATAGCATTGGTAAAGCCTGAATGCTGTTCTCCGTGGTGCCTCAGAGCCACAAACGTTTGTTGAATGGGTGAAAGAAAGTTAGGTGGGGTGAACAGTTGCCTCTTCATTCTACCAAGCAGAAGAGGCTCAGGCATGGACTCTTCTGGGCTGGGGAAAATCCCAGCCCTCCTACTCCTGTGGCTCAAGTCTGTGTTCTCCCTGGAACATTTCCTAGAGAAAGAGCTGGATTTTGGGGGCATCTTGGACCAAGGGAAGGCAAAGAAAGAATAGATGGGGGCCTGTTAGGTGCTAGGCCCTGTGCTGAGACTTCAGGCGGGATGTGAGGTAAGCAGGGCTGCTGGCGGAGTGAGGGTCAGAGAATGCAGTGGAGCACTGGGGTCTTGGGCAGTCTTTGAAGCAAACCTTGGGGCTAGTGAGGACTTGGCTTGTGTAGTAACCCATATGAAGAGCAATATTTGCATGTGGGTCCATCTAGTTGTTCTCTCCAGACACCCTCTGACCCTTCCCTCCCCGTTGGGGCTTCCAGAAAGGGGCCTGAGCTTACAGGAAGAGCTATCCATGGCAGGTTGAAGGCCTTTCCCTATCAGCACTATGGCTGCCCATTTCCCCTGACTGGGCTGCCTTTGGCTTTTCTCTGTAAAACCTGAGAAGCCCCATGGTCTCTCCCCAGAAGTACATGGCCCCTGGGTCTCTAGGCCTCATCTGGAGGTTTCCCTGGGGCAGAGTGCACAAGACATGTGCCTAGGAAGGGGCCTTTGTCCTTAGGCTTTCTGCTGTTTCTCTGCTTCCAGCCTATCTTGGACAGGGACAGGTGGTAGTCTCCCTAGGCTCTAGTGAGAAGGCCTTCAGGTTCTAACTTCCTGCCACACATTGAATAGTGAAAGGAGCACATAACTGAGGGTTGGAATTGTAGGGGGGCATTGCAGACCTAGAGGCCACTCCGTTGTTCCTCGACCCCTGACTGTTTGCTAGGTATTCACCTCGGTGCTTCAGGTTCATCTGCAAAATTGAGACATGAGAATATTGAGGCTTGGGAAAGGGAAATGATATGCTCAGGGTTATTAGTGGCAGAGCTGGCATGGGGACCCAGAGGTGTCTAAAGGACACATTCTTCCTATGACCCTGGGAAAGCCCTAGTTTCTTAGCTGTTGACTAGTTGGGTGATGTCAGCTGTATTCCTTGACCTCTCTGGCCCTCACTTCCTCTAACTAGGAGCCTTTGGCCCTCTACTGTTGGGAATCCTGAGGCAGGTGGCTTCCTACCCTCTGAGGTCTGGACGTCCTGGTTGTGAACCAGTACCCACTGCTTGTGCCCAAATCTCTCCCACTATGCCCTATTGGGGACTCAAGAGTATCAGCGAAGGTTTGGGTGGAGTGGAAGTGGGAACCTGAGTCCCAGAGGTATCCTGTGGTCCGCCCTGCCTCTGCTATGCTCAGATAACCTCCTCCTGGAAACGTGAGTCTGCATCTCTTCTCCCTCCCTCTCCCCATATGGTTTTGACTCAGCAAAAACCTTTGGCCCTGGCTCTGGCCTCTGTGGGCAAAGTGGAGGCCACATGTGTTTGTGTCTGCATGGGCCATGGGGAAGCAGCTGGGGCTGTGCATATTACAGCAGTGGGTCCAGAAACATTAGCTAGGTCCACTGTGCTGGGCCTTTTGGTCTTGGAACACGGACCATCAGCATCAGAGGGATGGATCTTAGATCAATTTTGACTGTTTTATAAATGGGGAAACTGAGGCCTCAAGAGAAAGCCAGGAGCCTCTTGTCTAAATGACACAGCCAGTGTCAGAACATCGGTGTTTGAAGTTGAGCCAGGCCAGAAGGGGAAGATTCCCATGGGCCACCATGTACACAAAGTTCCATTGGCCTCTCTGCCCTGCCTCCTTCAGTTTTCCCATCTTTGCCTCAGGAATCCTTGAGGCATCTCAGAGACTAGGCTATCAAGGGGGCCAAGTCCTGCTGTCTCCCCTCACTGAGTATGTGCCAGTTGGGGTAGTTGGGGCCACGGGCCATGTGTGCACCGCAGCTGCTTGATAGGTGAGGCCTTTTTCCTGGCTCATCTCCTCAGTGGGGCCAGGAGGGAAGTGGGGAACGGACCAGGTCCCTCTCCTCCTGCTGCTGTGTGTACACACATTTGTGTGGTTTGTTTTTAGATTCCCTGCAGACGCCAAGCTTCCTTTTCTGTCTGCAGCAGAACTTGCTGTGGCTCTTCCAGCAGGCAGACAGGCAGCAGCCTGGTTGAGAGGCAGTTCCCAGGTGCCTCTAAAACAAATGGTAGGGCCCTGTACTTAAACTCCTTTAGATAGCCCAGCCTCTCCTATCTTGCTTATTCACACAATTCCTCGGCAAATAGTACATTTTGGGGAACCTGAGGAGGAAGGATTTTACAGAGGTTCGGGGGACCTTCCCCCAGGTAGCAGGGGAGAGGGAGGTCGGAGCAAGTCTGTTAGAACTATTAGCTGTTCTCCCCTCCCACCCACTCCTGGTGAAGGCTAGGAAGGAGGTGGCAGGGTCCTCAATTTGTACAGCCTCGAATCTTGTCCAGCCTTCAGTCTTTCCTGGTTGGCAGTAAGGGCATCTACTTGTTGAATGTAGTAGTTCTCTGTAGTTATGAGGGTCGTTGTGTGAGTATTTGACCTCACGGAACATCTTTGGCAGGATCTGCTAACTGTGTGCCTGTGCACATGTGCATTTCTGTGTTAGTGTCTCTGTATGCTCAGAGAAAGGATAGAAGTGGGGTGTGGGGAGGTAAGCTTCATGCTGAGCTCTGTGGCCCTAGTGAGGGATACAGCCCCTGATATCTGTAATCGCTGCCCATTCCTAGGCCTTTCCTGGGTTCCAACTGATTTCTTCTTGTGCTGGTGGGGAAACTGAGGCAGACAGGATCAGGCCTGCCCTCGGGGAGTCAGGTGGCTAAGGTCATAGCTGGGTTGGCGATGGTGGTAATGTCACCTGCGGCATCCATGCTTAAAGTCACCAGTTACTCCTTGAGATCCTGGCCTCACCTTCACCCTCCCTAATGTGTGACCTTGGGCCAGCTGTGCTGCATTTCTGTACCTTTAGTATCCCTCCTGTGTAAAGTAGGGTTTTTTTAGGTGAGGATGGAATGAGTTGGAATGTGAAAAGGCCTTGGTGGAACCAATTGTAGCATTGTACTGAGGATTTCCGAGCCCTGTTTGGATTGGGGACAGAGGTGAGGTAGTGGGGGACTCCCTTCCAGCTGGACTCTGGGAGGGGAGAGCAGGTGCAGATTGCCCACAAGTGCAGCGTCAGCAAGAGGAGGAGTTTCAGTTTCTATCAAAACAAGTTCTCTGAATTCCCCTACCTCGGCAGGTCCATTGGGCCCTTTTCCCCACCTCAGCCCCCACCGGGAAGTCCAGCCCAGCCCCTAGTCCCATGTGCCAACCTTCTGGGAGGAGGAGGGCTTTCTGGAGGACATAGGTGGGGCTAGCAAAGTCAGACAAGCACTTCCTCAGTGAGGACTTCCTCTGTTCTTAGCCCTGCGCTGGACGTTTTTCCCACTTGTCATTGAAAAGATCCTTCTACTCTCCCTCGTTGGGGAGGTACTATTGCTCTCTTTCCTTGGTTCAGAGGTGTGCATTTTCTTCCATATCAGTGATCCCCAAACTAGAATACTTCTTAGAATCAGTGAGGTGAGTCCCCCCTGCAAAAGTTGTGACATGTACCATAACCACCTATCAGTGCGTCTTAGAATCAAGGAGAAAAGGTGATATTTTATGTTTTACAGATAAGTAGAGAAGATCATACCTTGCCCACACTTAAGGACTGTGTTTTATGAAGCCTGTATTATTGATTTTGATGTTAATTTGGTTGCTAAAGATTTGAACTACGGGCACAGAAGGTAGGCCTGTGGACCTTTGGATTCGGTAAAGGTAGATAGCCAGTCCTCCCTACACAAGGAGGGACAGCCTAGACTCTGAGTTTGGGGCTTTCCTCTGGCTGAGGAAGTGCAGCAGAAATGAGGAAGGGTAGCTAGCTATCTGAAGGAGTCATCGTCCTCCTCATGACAAACGGAGCCCCGTTTCTTGAACACCTAGTATGCATCAGGTGTTTGGTAAACCACCACCTCTAGTCTTGACAGCCCCCTGTGAGAGGAAGAAGAGTTACTCTCCCCACTTTATGGATGAGGACGTTGCGGCCCAGAGAGGTTAAAGGGCTTGTCGATTCCACACAGCTAGGAGGCAGCAGAGCCTTTCTGCCAGGCGGAGGGATAAATGGCAGGGAAATGGATAGGGTTCTCCCCCAGCTCCCTTCGTTGTCCCACAGTCTCCCCTCTTTCCCCCATTTTGTTGCATCCGGCATCTAGCTCCAGGTAGATCTATCTCCCAGGCCTGGAATGCCAATTGACCCTTCCCTAGGAACATCTCAGCCACCTCCCTCAGCTTGGCAGGCCAACCCCTATTTAACCTCTTCGCTCCCATCTCAGTTCCTGTTTACTGCAGCTGCTAACAGCACTGCCTCCTCGGCACCCCGAGCTCATTTTACAGAAATAGCTCCTCAAGCAGCTCCGGCAGCCACAGCAGGCTCTGTGGTCCTGGCTTCTAAGAAAGACAGCAGCAGGGGGCCCCCAGCCTGTGCGCAGGGCATGTGACTTGCTGGAAGTGCCACTGGGGGGGTGGGGAAGAGTGTGGCCACAGAACCCACATCCTTGTTTACATCGGTGAAGGGGCTACCCCTTCCCGCCTTCACAACCCCCCCTCCCCCTCAGGTCTCTGCACCTCCAAGAGGACGTGAGACAGGCATGGGCCCCGTTTTCTCTCTCAGAGCAGCCTTTTTCTCCTTATCTCACAGAACCCTCCAGGGAGGGAAGGGGAGGGCAGCGAAGGCGTTCTTCTGGCGATTCTTCACAGAGGTAGACTGGCTGTCATGGAAGAACTCTGCGGTGTTCCCTACGGGACCTGACCCTGCCCCAGTGCCCCAGGGAGATCCCATCAGAGCAACGGTCCTCCGGGGAGACAAAGGGAAATTCCCTCTTCGTCTTAGCCAGTGGACATCAGGCGTGCCTCGTCTTCAAGCCCACTTAAATTTCCTAGGGAGAAGACTCCCTGGCTCCCCCAGCCTATCCATCCACTCAGCAAACTGCTCCCGATTTCCTGCACTGTATCAGGTCCTGAGCTGGGAGTGGCCTTGGGTGTGAACTACCCTCTGCGGGAGCCCAGTGTGTCAGGCAGATGAAGTCTGTACACACCTTTGATGAATCTGGTGATAGAGGTGCCCCAGAGGGTGGGGAGGGTGGGTAACTGTATTAAAGAACACATTGGTGTTTGACAAGTAGGCAGCCAAGGAGGACGGAGAGAACGTCCTGAAAAAAGGGAATGGCGTGTGTGAAGATCCTCAAGCAAGGCAGAGGGAGCTGGGTCTTATTTTGACCAAAACCCCATGACGCCTGGACTGTTTGGGCCACGGGCTGCCCTTCGTGAATTAAGCTTAAGTTAGGTGCAAGTGTGTCTTCTCTCTTACTAGACTATGTGCTGCTTGCGGGCAGGGGCAGGATTTTACTCTGTCACCTTCACAGTGCCCCACATTCAGGCCGCAGTACAGGGAAGGGGACTCTGATTTACTGAGTGGCTGCTTTGTCCCAAGCCAGTCACTTTACACTCATTATCTCAGTCCCACAAAAGGCTGCCAGGGAGTTATCTAGCTTGTTCCCATTTTACGTGTGAGGCATATGAGGATCAGAACAGTTGGGTCACTTGCCTCTGGTCATTTAGCTCACTAGTACCTGACAGAACCGGGCTTAGAGCCCAGTTGTTTTTCTTTTTCTTTTCTCTTTCCTTTTTTTTTCCCACCTAGAAAGGCCATGCTGACTCCTAGGAGTCAGGAAAACTGAATTCTGGAGTTTGAATCTATTACACACTGACTTTCTCTGTGACCTTGGTCAAGCCATAAACTCTCCCTGAGCCTCAGTTTCCTCATGTGAAGAGTAAAGGGGGGGATGTGGAATTGATGGTGCTTGAGGCCACTTATGGGACTTTAAATGTTTGTTGACTTGCCTGAGTGGCCGGGTAAGCCCTAGACAAAGTCATCTGCCCAAGAGGCCTGTGGTTGTGTCCCTCTCACCTGTACTCGCTTGTTCTTAAAGACTATCCCTGCCTTCCTCTTTTTCCATGATCCCATTCTACCCCACAAGGCCAAGAACTCGCCAGGCCTTGGGGTAGGAAAGGGAGTTTCCCTGGCCCCCAGCCCTCCACTCTCAAGGCTGATCTGTGACTCTTAACTTTTCTCTGGTGGCAGCTCTGACCCCAGCCTCTCCTTTCTTCTGTCCCCACAGCTGACCAGGTGTATGGAGACCAGGACATGCATGAGGTTGTGCGAAAGCACTGCATGGACTATCTGGTGAGACCTCTCAGAGGCCTTGGGGTGGGGGCAGAGTAGGAGGATTTCCTCCCCACACAGACCTTGACCCTCTGATCTATTCTACAGATGAAGAATGCTGACTACTTCTCCAACTATGTCACAGAAGACTTCACCACCTACATCAACCGGAAGCGGAAAAACAATTGCCATGGCAACCACATTGAGATGCAGGCCATGGCAGAGATGTACAACCGGCCTGTGGAGGTGTACCAGTACAGCACAGGTACTTCTGTGGTGGGTAGGTCAGCGACTGATTGCACTTGGTATAAGCTCGCCCTACATCTCCCACTGTGGATACTCCCTCCTTCTCTTTCTCTGCAGAACCCATCAACACATTCCATGGGATCCATCAAAACGAGGATGAACCCATCCGTGTCAGCTATCATCGGAATATCCACTACAATTCAGTGGTGAATCCCAACAAGGCCACCATTGGTGTGGGGTTGGGCCTGCCATCATTCAAACCAGGGGTAAGCGGGTCACCGTGCCCAGGATAGCTACTGGATATAGAGGCCAACAACCTTTCTTGGGGTCTCAGTTCTGCCCCTAGCCCACAGAAACATCCTGTCTGCTCTCTGAGTTGGTCCTGAGGTCACACCTCTGTAAAATTAGGGAGTTACCCAAGGTGATCTGTCAGGGCTCATTCTGTGGTCTCCGTTTGTCTGTCTGATCTGGCTC
Source organism: Equus quagga (assembly GCF_021613505.1). Classification (NCBI taxonomy): domain Eukaryota; kingdom Metazoa; phylum Chordata; class Mammalia; order Perissodactyla; family Equidae; genus Equus; species Equus quagga. The sequence continues at coordinate 83,392,953 of NC_060276.1, forward strand.
CACCCATCTTTTCTGCCTGTTGAAGGTTGGCATTTTGGGATATGGAATCACATTTGGGAGCTGTAAGCCAGGGCTTGTTCTGGGTGTCTTGGCACTCTCGTGGATCCTCCTCTGAAACTCAGCAGTTATAGACAGCTGTGGTCACAGAGACTTGGAGTGCAGGCCTGGCCCCACCACTTACTGACTATGGGATCTAGAGCAGATTATACAAGTAATCTGGGCTGGCAGAAAGCGCCTAGCACTGAGCCTGGTGCCTATTAGGTGCTCAGAAGGTGGCAGTAGATTTTCCCAGCACACACTGACAAATTCTCATTATCTCTCTCATAAACAGTCATCTGCTGGGGATTTTGATATCTTGTATTCAGGTTTCACTTCCTACAAACAGAAAGTGCCCCTGCCTCATTTTAGGAAACACACACCCTAACACCAACACACCCTCCAACATAGGATTTTTGTTTTGTTTTTTAAATAAACTTTTAATTTTAGAACAGTTTTAGATTTACAGAATTATTGTGATTAGAGAATTCCCATATACTGCACTCTGATTAACATATTAAAATAGTACATTTGTCGCAATTAATGAACCAATATTGATATATTAACTAAAGATCATGCTTTATACAAATTACCTCAGTTTTTCCCTAATGATCTTACCTGTTCCAGGATTCCATGCAGGATACCATATTACGTTTAGTTGTCATGTCTCCCTGGCTCCTCTTGGCTGTGACAGTTTCTCCGAATTTCCTTGTTTTTGCTTTTGATCTGTTTACAGATTCTATAGTTTTACCTTTTCTAGAGTGTCATATAATTTGAATCATACAGTACATAGTTTTTTCGGAGTGTTTATATTTTTCACATAACACCATACACTTAAGATTCATCCATGACTTTTTGTGGTTTGAGCTGTCGTTTCTTTTTCCTGTTTTTAAAATTGTAAATGCCTTGTTTTTTTATTTATAGACTTGATTGTTTAGAATAGTTTTAGATTTACAGAAAAATTGAGAAGATACAGAGTTCCCATATATCCTCCTCCCTCTTGCACACAGTTTCGCTATTAACATAGCAGATGACTGTGTAACATTCGTTACAATATATGAGCCAATGTTGATACTTTTTTTTTTTTTTTGAGGAAGATTAGCCCTGAGCTAACATCCGTGCCCATCTTCCTCTACTTTATATGTGGGACGCCTACCACAGCATGGCGTGCCAAGTGGTGCCATGTCCATACCCGGCATCTGAACCAGCGAACCCCGGGCCGCTGAGAAGCAGAACGTGGGAACTTAACCGCTGCGCGCCAGGCCAGCCCCTCGATACATTATTACTAACTGAAGTCATTATGTCTCTTTAGGCTCCCTTTTCTCACACTTTCATGTTTTTGATAACCTTGACAGTTTTGAGGAGTACTGGTCAAGCATATCGTAGGATGTTTCATTTCTGGAATTTGTCTGATATTTTTCTCATCATTAGACTGGAGTTATGGGTTTTAGGGAGCAAGATCACATTGGTAAAGTGCCATTCTCATCACATCATTTCAACAGTATGTACTGTGAACATGGTTTATGATTGTTGATGTTGACTTTGATCATCTGGCAAAAGTAGTGTTTGTTGGGTTTCCTCCACTATAAAATTACTCTTTACCCCAACCCCTTTTCCATACTGTACTATTTGGAAGGAAGTCATTATGTACAGCCCACACTTAAGAAGTAGGGGTTATGCTTCATCTCTTGAGGGCAGAGTATCTACATAAATTATTTGGAATTATTCTACAAGGGAGATTTGTCTTTTGTTCCCCATTTATTAATTTATTCAGTCATTTATATTAATATAGACTCACAGGTATTTATTTTCCACTTTTATATTTTGGGTTGTAATCCAATATTGTTTTTATTCTGATGCTCCAGTTGTTCCAGTTTTGACTATTGGGAGCTCTCTTAGTTGGTTCCTGCATCTCTGTGACATATTCCCATCATTGTGGTGGTGGTTTGTAAAAAAATTTGTTTTGTTTGTTTTGATTACTTCCCTACTTTCTGGCACTACAAGATGCTCCAGGCTCATCTTGTATACTTCTTGCCCCGGTTCTAAAACCAGCCATTTCTCCAGGGAGTCCTGGTTCCTTTTATTGAAGAATGGTATTAGAAACCAAGATCTAGGTGCTGAGTGTGCTCCTTGATGCTGGGGTGCCCTTGCTTCTAGGTCCTTTGAGCTGACAGAGCAAGGAGATATATATGTGTATAGTAATATGTGTGTATACTAATCGGTGTGTATACACATATCTAGAAACATTTCTATATGTAACCATCTGTATACACAGGAAGCTACAGTTCTTACTGATATCTCCGACTGATAGGGACCTCTGTTTTAATTTGCAGTTCTCTAATGACAGATCTTTTCATGTGCTTATTTGCCATCTGTATATCATCTTTGGTGAAATTGTATGTTTAGATTTTTTTGCCCATTTGTTAAATTGGCTTGTTCTAACATAGAGTTTTAAATACTTTTTGGACTGTTACCCGTAGGTAAAAAATTACATTTTACATCATTGCTTAGTGCGCACACACATTGGTGTGTAGTGTGCCTATGTGCATTAAAATAATGTTGAGTTTCATTGAACAATACTTAGTCCCTGGTATACGCTGTGATATTTTTTATTTCATTTTTTAAAATTCTGTTGTATCACACAGCCTGACAAAGAGCACTCCCATACAGTGTCCCACAGCTCAGCATCCCACACCATGCTGATACTGTCCTCTCATCCCTTAAATGCCCAAATGCTCCCTCTGCCCTGCACACACACAGCTAACTAACTTCTCAGGTGAAGTTTTCTCCTTGTCCCATCTGGGCATAGATGAGGAAGGCCTCAGCATTATGAAACTGAGTCATCGCTGGGTGAGGCCTCTTTAAATTCTGGCCTAGGCTGAAGGGTACCTGACTGCCCCAGACTTAATATTTCAGTTGAGGCATCTTGGGGTTGGGAGCAGGGCTTCTGAGTGTAGAAGGTTGGAATGACAGGTCCCACAAACCAGGCCTGCCTTCTGCTAGTCCCTGATGAATAGGCAGCCTGCCCACAGAGATGCTTAGTAAGAGTACCTGCGTTCCTTCCTGTCTCCTCTCTTCTGGGCCTGTGAGACTACATCCCTGAGCCAGTTCTGGCTCTTGACCGAGTTCAGAGTATCACCCCACATGCCTCTTCCTTCTCCCCCTGCTTGCAGTTTGCAGAGCAGTCCCTGATGAAGAATGCCATAAAAACATCAGAGGAGTCATGGATTGAACAGCAGATGCTGGAAGACAAGAAGCGGGCCACAGACTGGGAGGCCACAAATGAGGCTATTGAGGAGCAGGTGGCTCGAGAATCCTACCTGCAGTGGCTGCGGGATCAGGAGAAACAGGCCCGCCAGGTCCGCGGCCCCAGCCAGGTTGGTCCTGGGCTCTGTCACTGGCCTGGCCAAGAGCCCATTACTTAGCAGGCTCTCTCCCCAAATAGGCAGAAAAAAATTAAGCGGTTTTGACATCTGGCAGAGAAGGAAGCTCTCAGCCCCATCTCTACCTCATCTTGGCCTTAGTCTTGGCGTTATGCCTTAGAACTCTCAACATTGGTGCAGAACAAGCTCTTAAGGAGTGTGAGGGAAGGGAGGTGGTGACATGTGGGATTGATGAGACAAACTTTTGTTGAATGTCCTCGTGTGCCAGGCCCTGTGCTGAGGATGTAAAATCAGGTCTGGCCTGCACCACCCTCAGTGATCCCCTGTCTGTTGAGGGAGACAGACACATCAGTGGGGTCCTTGCCCCTGGCTGGGAGACGAGTGGAGATGGGGGCTCTGGTCAGTCTTTGCACATGAATGTTGAATTTTTAGGGCAGGGAGGGGGCAGGGAAGATGGGCATTTGAGGAATCACAAGGAGTTTAGAGTGGTTATAGATTTTGGCAAGAGCTGAGTAATGGTTCAACAAATATTTATTGCAGGTCTGTGCCAGGCACTGTTCTCAGTGTATGGGGGTACATTGGTGAGCTGGGCAGGCCCAGATCCCTGTCCTTGTGATGCTTACATTTTTGCAGAGTGGAACAAAATAAACAATGAACACAATGAATAAATTAGTTGAGAGGTAGTATGGATGAAAACAGTAGAGCAAGGTAAAGGGGATGAGTAGGGCTGTGCGGGGCTGGGAGTTCACAGTATTAGATAACGTGGTCAGGGTAGGCCTCAGAGCAGGTGAGATTTGAGCAAAAGCTTGCAGAAGGTGAGGGAGTTAGCTAACTGCATGCGCCAGGGAAGGCAGAGGGCCAGCTAGAGCAAAGGCCCTGAGGTAGCACATACCTGGTGTGATTCAGGAGCAGCTTGGAGGTCAGTGTGACTGAACAGAATGTTGTAGTAGATGAAGTCAGAGGTGGTGGGGGCAAGATTGGGGAGTGGCTTATGGGCCTTGGTGAGGACTTTGGCTTTTACTCTGAATGACGCAGAAGCCATGGGAGGGTTGTGAGCAGAGGAAGGACTGGATCTGACTTAGGATTTAACAGGGTCTCCCTGACTACTGAGTGCAGAATGGAGTCTAGGGGGCAGGAGTGGAAGCTGGACACCAGCAAGGAGGTGGCTACTACAGTAGTTTTGGTGACTGAGGACAGTGCTGGCAAGGGAGGGGCTGTGAAGGGAATAGATTGTGGATCTGTTTCGAAGGCGGAGCTAACAGGTTTCCTGTCAGATTGGCTTTAATGGTATGAGGCAGGGTTAAGGAGCTTACCTTCGTCCTGTGGTACGTTGTGTGACCAGGAATGATGGTGGCCTACGCAGAGGCTGTATCCTAGCCGGGACTCCGGGAGGGAGTGAGCCCTCAGGGATTTGGGCAGAGGAGGGTCACAACTGGTGTTGGTCCTTACTTCCTCCTCCTCCCACACCACAGCCCCGGAAAGCCAGCGCCACCTGCAGTTCTGCCACAGCAGCAGCCTCCAGTGGCTTGGAGGAGTGGACCAGCCGGTCCCCACGGCAGCGGAGTTCAGCCTCATCACCTGAGCACCCTGAGCTGCATGCCGAGCTGGGCATCAAGCCCCCTTCCCCAAGCACTGTCTTAGCTCTTGCCAAACCTCCTTCGCCCTGTGCACCAGGTCAGTGACTTACTGATAGGGAGTATGCAGGGGTTAGGAGGCACTGCCTAGTTCCTGGGCCTTGCCTCTGACTGTCCATCTGCCCCAGGTACAAGCAGCCAGTTCTCAGCAGGGGCCGACCGGGCTACTTCCCCCCTCGTGTCCCTGTACCCTGCTCTGGAGTGCCGAGCCCTCATTCAGCAGATGTCCCCCTCCGCCTTTGGTAAGCCTCCTCTGTCTAGGGGCCAGGGGCCAGCTGGGAGTTGGGGAGAGATGGAAGAAGCAGCAAGTCCTGAGAGGGGGATTCTGGAGCCTTTGGCTATCTCCCCAAGAAAAGGGAATTTTTCAGGCCCAAGGGATCTGTCCCTGAGGGGATCTGAGTGGGGTTTCGTAGGCCTGGAGGAGCCTTCTCCTTAGAGGAGTGAGAGGGGCCAAGGATCAGTGACGGGCGAGGAGAATACAGGCTGAGCGTGCTTCATCATCCTTTTTCCTTCCTCTTGCCCAGCAGGTTTGAACGACTGGGATGACGATGAGATCCTCGCATCGGTGCTGGCCGTGTCCCAACAGGAATACCTAGACAGTATGAAGAAAAACAAAGTGCACAGAGACCCACCCCCAGACAAGAGCTGATGGAGACCCAGAGACTGGAGACCGCCTCCCAACCCTCACCGCTCCTGCCCTCCGGTGCCACCCCACCTTCTGTGGCTTTCTTCCCTTTTGCCTTCTTCCTTCTTCCCTCTCTCCTTTCTTTTTCCTCCTCCCCACTTCCCTCTGGCTGGCCCACCCCTGCACCTCCTCTCATTGCTGCCACCACCACCATCACCTGTCTCTTCGCCAGCTGACGTGCCCTGTTGCCCCCTGCACAGCACCATCCCTGCATTCCACAGGGGACTCGGGCAAGGGTGCCGAAGGTAGGCGAGAGGCACACAAAGACAAACTACCTGGCAGCCAGGCAGCCCCGAGGAGAGAGATTCAGACAGAGGAAAGTCTCCCTGCCCCTTCTTCCTTCCAAGATCAGATAAACTTGTTACCCTACCTCCACAGGGAGGTGGGAGGAAGAAGTGGGAAATTCCCCTTCCCAGTACCCCAAGAATGTCTGAGCCTTCAATGTTGGATTTTTTCTTTATTAAAGTGTACTTTTATCTTATAAAATCAACCAATCAAAAATGATGTAGACAACAGCATTGGCTCTATGAAGGCGGCATCTTTCTGGTTTGGGGGCAGGCAGGCCATGTGGCACAGAGGGGCCACAAAGATGGGGTTTCTATCTCTGGCCTCTAGCTCTGTGGAGGTGGGCAGGGTCTAGAGTGTGAACCGGGGTGGGAGGCAGGGGTGGCAGGTGTCACGTGGGCTTTGGACAATGAAACTCTGACCTTGCTGCATTCCTTTTGCTTCCACCACCACCAGTCTCTGGAATCTCGGGGTGGGGGGCACCTTTGAGGATCATGGCCGCCACCCAGGATTTGAGTGTGGGGAGTGGGAGCTGCCTCAGCAGATGGGGCACCCGTGCCCTGCAGGTGTTGACAAGATCCGCCATCTGTATTGTCCTTGGCACAATAAAACCAAATGTCAGTTTCCCCTGAGCACCTCTGTTCTGTGTGGGGCAGGGGGTTGGGGGTGCCTCTGGGCAGAGGTGGTGATGACGTAGGACTTGGCTTGACCTCTGAGGGCCACATGCTCTCCGGTAGGGTCTGTGGGGTCCCAGAGTTTGTTCATATTTGATTCACTGCTTACTAAACCACCTTCTGGTCCTGTTACCACCAAGAAAGCTTCGTCTTTGCCTGCTGCCCCTGCCTCAGTACTGGCACAGGATGTAGCCTGCCCACCTCATTTCCTGGGGTGTGTAATAGGAGCAGAGGACTGGGAGCTGGAGGGCAGGGACTGAACTTGCAACTTCTCTGCCTGCCTCTCGTCCCATAAATGTTCACTCTTTCCTTCTGATTGCTTGATGAGGAAAAGCTTTGGAAAGGCACAACGGACACTTCATAGCAACATGAGTTTAATGGAAGTGACCAGTGGGGTCTTCGAACGTGGTGGCGAACACTGGGTTTTACAAGCTGAGGAATGGCTAAACCCTTTTTTGTTGTTCATGTCCCCCAGTGCTCTGACACTTCTGTCCCTGCCCTTCCTAGGGGTAAAGCCAAGGCAGAGAAGGATGGCTGGCCCCCAGGTTTTGTCACATGTCTTTTTTGCTGTGCCTCAATAATGGGGCCCCTGTGGAAGGATGCGCATCCAGCTCTGCAGGTGAGGGCTTGGCTGGCTGAGTGGCTGTCTGTGGGGTGTCTCTGTGGAGTCCACCGGTCAAGCACGTGTCTGTCGGAGAATTGGTTTGAAACCTTCCTCGGCTTTTTCTACCTTTGTAGCCTTGGTCAAATCACAGGCTCTCTGAGTTTCAAGTGTTCCGTGTGTACGACAGGGGTGATTAATGTCTCCTACCTCATGCTCTCTCTGGTTGTGAGCATTGAGAGAATGCATATGGTCAACAGAATGCATAATGGCACAGTGCCTAGCACATTCTGAGAGCTCAAGTGTTAGCAGATATTATTTTTTATCCTAATGTTGAAGTTTCTGTACCCTTTGGCCCCTGTATACCTCTTCTTGCTGCTTTGTCCAGTTTCCTTGGCCATTGCCGAGAATTTGCCCTTCCCCTGTCCCGAGCCCCCAACCTTGTCTTTCAAGACTACCTGGGTCACCTTCTGAGAAGCCCTGTGTGACCCCATTCACATTCTCACCTCTATTTATGAATATGTCTTTACTCCTTTACTCCACTAACTGTACTATCAACTTCCTGGGCAAGAGCTATGATGCCTGACTTATCTGTGTATCTCTAATATCTGCATCCCCGCCAGGGCCTGGCAGGCTTACAGTAGACCCTGAATAAATGTTGGATGAATAAGGGAGAATACATGTCTGTATTTGCTTTTTGAGTGTTGCCTATGTGTGTGTGACTGTGGTGAGTCCAAGTTTTCATGCACTTCTCAGTGTCTAGTCGTGTGTGTGACGAGGGCTTGTTTCCAGGTGTGTCAGATGGTGACTGAGTGTGGGACTCTATCTCTGACAGTTTGTGTCTGTTTCTGAGAAAAGTGCATGTCTGCGTGGGTCTGTCTGTGACAGCGCATCTGTGGTTTCTTTCTGATGGAGTGGATGTCCGTTTGTATTCCTGTGACAGATTCTGGTTAGCTATTTCTGGACAGTTTCAGTGACAATGCTGCATGTCTGCTGGTGTGTGTGTATATGTGACTGGGTCTGTCCATGTCTGTGTTTGTGACACTGCCCATCTATGTGGCTCAGTCACGAGTACATGTTGGCCTTTGGAGCGATGCATGTGTGTCTTTGGAGCATCTGTGTGTCTTCCTGTGACAGACTCTGGGTCTCTCATTTCTGGGACAGTACAAGTCTTTCTGTGACAGTGCATCTCTGACAGTGCCAGCATCTGTGACAAGTTCTGGTGGTGTGTCTGACAAGGACATTTCTGTGTCATTGTCACATGGCAGTGTAGGTGTATGTGAATCTCTCTGGAATGCCTGTCTTTTTGTAGCTGTATCTCTGGGTGTCATTCTGGGACATAACTTTTTCTGGCAGCATGCCTGCCTGACAGTAGATGTGTCTCTGTGACGGTGCATATCTGCATGTGTGTCTAGGACAAGTTTACATGAATGTGTCTGACAGTACATATGTGTGTATCTCATATGGTACTTCTGTGTGTGTGTCTTGGGAGTGCATGTCTGCCTGCAGCGTGAGGCCTATTTTTCCCAAATTTGTGACTGAGGATATTTTAGCTCTGCGAGCTCTCTGTTTCTCTCTCATCTGGAGGCACACCCCCAAACCACCACCACTCTGGCTTGCTCCCACCCCCTGCCGTTCCAGATTCTAGACCTGCTGACTGGGCTCACGGCCAGATTTAGCCAGGTCTGTCTAGGTTACGGGCTCCAGAAACACCCCACAGGCCGCTGCCTCCAGGCGTGGGAACGCTGCCTTTGACCAGCACATCCTCCGCGGTGGTGGTTAGGGGGGTTACCCCTCCCTGGCAGCTGGACAGCTTCTTCCAGGATTCTCAGCTTCAGTTTTGGGTCGGAGGCCGCCGGTCGCCTAGAGGGCTCTGGTCCTGGGTGAGGAGCACTCCTAGGAGAGAGGGTCCAAGCCACAGGCCCAGATTCTTAGAAGCCAGGCCTGGCGTTATCTCCGCGCTAATCTCGAGGCAGTGGCGGCAAACCAACTTCCTAGGAAAGGAGGCGGTGCAGTTATTTTTTTAAGTTTATATCTATATATACACACATGCACACACATATATAAAAACAACCCCGCGCAACAACCAAAACAAATGCGGTTGCTGCAAAGGGATTCCCAGAACCAGCTTCCTCTTCGCCCGCCCCCCTCGTTTGCATGCAGGCCCCGCCCCCGCGGAAGATCCGGGGATGTATTTGCATAAGGGGGTACTTGAAGCGTTGAGGGTGGTATGCAAATTAGGGACTGGCTCCGATTGGCTGGGGGACAGCAGGTGCCTCGTCCGGATTGATCAAAGCCAAGTAGGCGGGGCTGTCGCCCGGGGCGACTCTCTCGGGAGGCGCGTGCCCCGGCTCAGTAGCGTTGGGGCTGGCGCGCGCGGCGAATCTTAACATTGCGCCGTTTGCAGGCGCTTCTGGGCCACCAGTTTCCCTACCTTCCACCCTGGCGCCCCCCAGTCCTGGCTCCCCGGCCTCGCTGCCCCGGGCGTCCACGCCCTGCGGGCTCAGCGGGCTCAGCGGGCTCAATCTGCGCAGCGCCTCCTCCATGTTGACCAAGCCTCTGCAGGGGCTCCCGGTGGCCCCCGTGACCCCCACGACGCCGCCAGGTGAGCGAGGCTCCCCTACCGCGACTAGGCCAGGAGGGCTGAAGTGGTTGAGGGCTGCGCGAAGGGAGGGGGGAGGGGAAGAGGGGAGAGGGTCGCGGCCGGGCTTAGCACGCCGCCACCCTGAATTCCTCGTCTCCGCCTGCGTAGGAGGCAAGGATCGGGAAGCGTTCGAGGCCGAGTACCGACTCGGCCCCCTCCTGGGTAAGGGCGGCTTTGGCACCGTCTTCGCAGGACATCGCGTCACAGATCGACTCCAGGTATTCACCACGAGGGTCTTGGGAGGATCAGGTGTGCGCATGGCGGAGGCGGGAGTCCCGGGGCTGGGATGCTAATTGACCAGGGAATGAGCTTACAATGGTGTGTGTGGTAGGGTCATGAGGACCAGGATCCGGGTTGCTGGGGGTGTTCGAGGGTGCACGCGCGCGTGCGCGCGCGCGTGTATGTGTGTGTGTGTGTGTGTGTGTGGCGGTCCAGGTGGGTATGTGGGGGATAGGGGGGTTCAGGGCAGGGCGTCTGGAGGTACAAAGAGTGAGACGGGGGAGTGCGGGTCATGAGGTCTCTAGACCCTGGGATTCGGGGGATGTGTTTATGTGTGAGAAGACGGGGACCTAGAGCTGAGATTTTGGGGATTTTGGAGGCAGGTGTCGAGTGTGGAGTCGAGAGGCCCAGGACCCCGATACAGAGTTGGGGTGTCCTGGAGCTGGATGGGAAGATCGAGGGCTTGGGGTGTTTAGGAAATTCGGAACTCAGGACCTGGAGTCCTGAGTGAGGGGTCCTGAAGCCTGAGAAGGGAGAGCCCAGGGCCAATGATGGTGAGAGAGGTGAACTTGGTTCTGGAGATTTGGAGGGCAGGGGAGAAGCCCCAGCTCATTTTGGGTTGGGTGTGGTGTGGTTAGGACCAGAAAGACTAGGGTGAGGGTCAAGACTGGGAGGGGTCTGGGGGGGTTATCTGCTGGCCCCCTCACCTCAGCCCTCCTCTCCAGGTGGCCATCAAAGTGATTCCCCGGAATCGTGTGCTGGGCTGGTCCCCCTTGGTGAGTATCTTTGCAGTCCTTCCCGACCTGGCGACGCCATCTCTGGCGATGGACTCACCCCCTTGCCTTTCTACGCTTGTATGACTCCTTGGGCCCTGTAACGGTGAGAACACTCCTACCAGCCCATGTTTATTCCCCTGTGGTGCCATCCACACCTCCATACAGTTCTGACTCACCCCAATTCCCCTAGAGCCCTGGATTCTCCCCTCCGACCCCCCTTTCTCATCTTCCCTCCAAACGCTGCCTCAGGGGCTGCCCGCAGGGCATGCTGGTGGGGAAAGGGGGGCAGAGGTCACTGGTTGCCATGGTGACGGTGGCTGCCTCTCTTCTGCCGTTGGAGCGCTAACGGACAACAGGGCGGGTCTGGGCAAGTTGTAGAGGCGGGAGCGCCCCCTGGCGGCCTCTGGGAAGCCTGCGCCTGCGCAGCCTGTGAGACTCAGAGGGAGACACTGCGCCTGCGCAAGCGGCATTTTCATCACCGTGAGAAAACCTGTCTGAGGCTGTGCAAGTCGGTGGCCTGGCCAGGAGAGGGCCCCACCTCAGGCAGGAAGGCGGCTTCTGGCAGTCTCTGTGCCCGTGCAGGGCTTCTAGAGTGGGGCTGCTTTTGTGGCCAGCAACATTTATTATGCCTTTTATTGAGCACCAACTGAATGTCACAGCCATTGCTTTTTTTGTTGTTTATAATGTGGTTCATTATAAAAGCTTACAGTGTTCCAAGTCTCACTAAATACTTTCAGTCAGCATGGTTCTAGGTGCTTGGTGACAGTGACAAAATATCATATGACAGCATTATTGAGTTCTTACTTTGTGCCAGTACCTTTGCAATTAATAACTTTCAGCTATTTAACAAATGTATATTGAGCATCTGCTGTGTGCCAGGCAGAGTTCTAGGCACTTGGCAAAATATTAGATTTATTGAGAGCTCATTTTATGCTAGGTCCTTTTCTACTAGTTGTTTTCACCTATTTAAAAAATATATATTGAGCCCTACCCTGTTACCCAACACTGTTGTTAGCGCTTGAGCTGTGTCAGTGAACAAAACAGACAAACCATTACACGGTAATATTATTTATTGAGTGCTAACTCTGTGCCAGACTCTGCTATAAAGTGCTTTTATCTATTTAACAAACATTAATTGAGCACCTGCTGTGTGTAAAGTACTCTTCTCTCTCTGGAGATGTCATTGAACAAAACAGATAAAATATTACACAGTACTGTTCATCAGTTGCTGCTTCTGCTGAAGACCTTTTGTTAAGCACCACTTTCATTTATTCTTCAAGTATTTACTGAGCTCCTATGTGCATAGGCATGAGCATAGGCTTTTGGCTCAATTCACCTTCCCAATGGCCGTGTGAGTTTAAGCCCTTAAGACCAGGAAACTGAGGCCCAGGGAGGAAAGTGGATTGCTCAAGGCCACACAATCAGGAGGCTGAGGGGCTCTGATTTAAGTTCCGGTGAGAAGCCAGCCTGAGAGCTGCTGGCCTGATGTGTGTTCTCTTTTCTCTCCCTGCTTCCCCCCACAGTCAGACTCAGTCACATGCCCACTAGAAGTGGCCCTGCTGTGGAAGGTGGGTGCAGGTGGTGGACACCCTGGTGTGATTCGCCTGCTTGACTGGTTTGAGACACCAGAGGGCTTCATGTTGGTCCTTGAGCGGCCTTTGCCCGCCCAGGATCTCTTTGACTACATCACAGAGCAGGGCCCGTTGGGTGAAGGCCGAAGCCGCTGCCTCTTTGCCCAGGTAGTGGCAGCCGTTCGGCACTGCCACGCCCGTGGAGTTGTCCATCGTGACATCAAGGACGAGAACATCCTGATGGACCTCCGCCGGGGCTGTGCCAAACTCATCGATTTTGGTTCTGGTGCCCTGCTTCACGATGAACCCTACACTGACTTTGATGGTAAGCCTTCCCTAAATCTCAGTGGGGAGATTTTTTTACCCTTTATCTTTATGGCCTCTTGACCTTTGACCTCCAGTGCTAAGGTGTCCTGTAACCCTTGATCTATAATACACCTTTATAAGCTTCTCGATTTTTAACATTGAGGACTCTCAAGCCTTGCCCCCTGATAAAGTCCATCTTCTGACAGTGCCCTGACCTTGTTCTGGGCTCTTACTCTGCTGAGGGGATCCTGTTATTATCCTGAGTGTTCTTTTTCTGGGAAGGGGATCCTACTTTTAAGTGCTTTAATCTGTTGAGGGTAATCTGCTGTTATCTTAACTGCTCTTTTTCTGGTGATGAGATCCTGCTGTTCTATTTAAAGAGCTCCTATTCTGGTAAGGGGACCCTGCTCATACAGTGAGTTACTTAATTCTGGTGAGGGGAGCCTACTTTCTGGGGAGGGTGGGGTGGGAAGAAGGACATTATCAGAGAGTGGTCTAACCTCTGGCTTGTGTTCAGGGACAAGGGTGTACAGCCCCCCGGAGTGGATCTCTCATCACCAGTACCACGCGCTCCCAGCCACTGTCTGGTCACTCGGTATCCTCCTCTATGACATGGTGTGTGGGGACATTCCCTTCGAGAGGGACCAGGAGATTCTGGAGGCTGAGCTCCACTTCCCTGCCCATGTCTCCCCAGGTGAGGCCCTCACTGGCCCCAGCCCAGTGGACTCCGTCCCTACCAGGGACTGGTGCCCGCAACCTACTGCTAATCTCCTGTGTGCTTCTGCTCTGCAGACTGCTGTGCCCTAATCCGCCGGTGCCTGGCCCCCAAGCCCTCTGCCCGACCCTCACTGGAGGAGATCCTGCTGGACCCCTGGATGCAGACACCAGCCGAGGATGCACCCCTCAATGCCCCCAAAGGAGGTCCCACCCCTTTGGCCTGGTCCCTGCTGCCCTAGTCCTGGCCAGGCCCCCACTAGTTGGAATAGCCATCCCACGGCCATGCCACAGGGATAGATGGACATATGTTGATCTGGTTTTACAGGTCACTAAAAATTCAGTGTTACTAGGGTCAGAGATTGGGGATCAAAGGTCAGAAGACATAAGCCAGGTCTGCCCAGTCCCCATCCCAATCCTGCTAAGGAGCCTTCCTCCCAGAATTTATGGTCTCTTATTCTGGAGAGGGGACTTCCTTCCTTCTCATTTTGCTAAGGGTGTTTATTTGGTTGAAGTTACTTTTGTTCTGAGCCCCAGGACACTTATTCTGATGAGTTGTAACCCCTATACTGGCACCTCCTGCCACCACCACACAAACTTAGTTGAAATGCTCTCACTTGGGCAAGGGTGCTTTCCTTCCAATACCCTAGCAGCTCTTATTAGCAAAGGGACCCTTTCCCCGAGCCCAGGGTCTCATATTCAGTGAAGCTGCTTGCCTACCTCAGCCCAGGGTTGCTTATTCTGGGGGAGGTAATGCCCTATTGTTATCCTGGGGTTATTAGTGGTTTTTTTTCTTTTTCTTTCTTTTGGTGAGGGGACCCTACTCTGTTATCCCAAGTGCTCTTATTCTGGTGAAGAGAACCCTACTTCCATGATTTGGGAAGAAATGGGTGATGGACACCACCAGAGTCCACTAGGATGGGGTGGATGGTTTTTTGAGGGATGGGGTGGGGGAAATAAGTCTTGTTGTTTGTTCTCCTGGGGCCCTCCCTCTCCACCTTTTTCAATTCTTGCTGCCTCCTTCTGAGCCAGGATTGTCCAGTTGCTGAAATGTAAATACTTATGTATTAGGCGGAGGGGAGCTCCAACTGTGTCCTCCTCTCCCTTCTCCCTCTGCCTGGGTTATTTAAAAAGCCATGTGTGGAAACTCACTATTTAATAAATGTAATAGAATCAGAAGCGACTGGCCATTTGTAGATGCAGCAAGGAAACCCACTATTTAATAAACGTAATAGAATCACAAGTGACTGGCTGTTTGTAGATGTTGTGGGGCATTTGTGTATGCTGAGCCAAGAGGGAGATGAACTGGATCTCCTCTGCCTTCAGGAAGCCTCAGTCTTGTGCCATCCTAAAGATGTTTTATCGGTTCATTTCAGCAGGACCACAAAGAAAAACTGTTGACCACTCCCCTCCCCCCAGCTCTTATGTAGCACCCAGTATGTGCAGAAGGGCTCTGTTGGAGAAATATTGTAGACCTTGAGGATGTTTGGACACATCCCCAAATCAAAGGTGGCCAGCTCGGAGGCAGAAAAAACTCCTCCTTTCCCCTGATCCCAGGGGAGGAAATAAATCGCTTCCCCATGGGGAAGAAGAGCCTTCTCAAGGCACCGGCGAGGGTGGGTCCGGGTTGAGCGCTGACAGGAATCTCTCCAGCCCGTCCTTGTTTTTTAATAACACGCGGGTGTAGTCACCCGTTTTGCCCTTACCTTTTCACCTCTCCCTTGCCTTCTTACCTGCTCATCCCTCTCATCGCTCCTTTCTCAACTCTTAATTTACCTGCCCTGCCCTATTCTATCTTGGTTTCACTTGTCCTGACCTCAGCTGTACCTTCTCTTGCCCTGCTTCCAAAAGCTAACCTGTGAGCCTCTCACCTGCTGGCTTACGTGTCCCTTTCTTTCTTGTTGTCCATCCTTAGTGGTGACTCACTTGTCCTCTCTTCTCTCAGTCTCAACTCTCCTGTGCCTTTTCATTTGGATAGCCTCTACTGCTCTGCTTTTATCTGCTAGCTTACTTGCCTGGCCCTCACCTGCCCCGCCCCCTCAAAGTCCCATTTCCCTCCCAGACGCCCGAGGGCTCTCCAGGAGGCGGGCCCTCACCGGGGATGGGAAAGAGGAACTTCAGTCCAACCCGGGAGCACCTAGGGGTTTTGATGCGCAAAGGGCGGTGCCATCTGAAGAAGGTGCCAATAAAGAGCCAAGATGGGAGAGGAGCAGCCGAACCAATGAGACGGGGAGACGGGATGGGCGGGTGATATGGAAAGCGGAGTGAATGAAGACAAGGGCGGGTCTAGTAACGGGAATGGGCCAATGAGGCTCTGCAAGGATGGCGGGAGGCTGAGCTGGCCGCGTGCCCAGTCTCCCGATCCCGACGGAATTTGGAAATCCAGAGACCGCTGTCTTCCATTCAGTGTTCAGGAGCGGACCAGGAAAGCCACTGCTAGAGCCAGCCCCTCACTCGCCCCAGCCCCACCCCGAGAGGCCCGGAAGCGGAAGTGACGGACACGGAAGTGGCCTGCTGTTGCCGAGGGGACGGGCCAGGCAGATGCCAACATGGCAGCGGTTGGGTCTGGCGGTTCTACCGCGGCGGCCGGGCCAGGGGCTGTCTCCGCGGGGACGTTGGAGCCTGGGACCGCGAGTGCGGGTGAGACAGGCTGTGGCTGAGCAGTCGGCGGCGGGGCGGGGGTCGGGATCGCTGGGGGAGTGGTCAGGAAGGTTCCTTACTGAAGCGAGAGGGAGCATCCCGTATGGACCGACTTTTGTGTGTGTGTGTGTGTGTGTGTGTGTGTGTGTGTGGTGGGGAGGAGGGGAGGGAGGACGGAGCGGATCATTGTGAGTGTTGGGGGGGAAGAGACCATTCTGAGGGTGATGGGGGGGTCCCTTCCACGTATGGAAAGTAGAGACCATTCTGAGTCTGGGGGAGTTATTTTCCTTTGGGGAGGCTAAGACCATTCTGAGTGTGTGTGAGGTCTGTCCTTATAGAAGGGAGAGAGCGTTCCGAGGGTGGAAGAGTTCTTATAGAAGGGAGAGGCTATTCTGAATGTAGTGGTTTCTTCCTTATAAAGGGACAGAGGCTGTTGTGAGTTAGGGTGGGGCGGTCCTTCCTTATATGACTTAGAGAGTCCATTTTGAGGATAGGGATGTCCTTCATTATATGGAGAGAAGACCGTTCTGGGGGTCCCTTCCTAATGGAGGTAGAGTTTGTTGTGTGTTGGAGTGGGAGGGTCCTTCCTTATATGGTGGAGAAAGGACGTTCTGAGGGTGCTGGGTTCTTCCTTATAAGCGGGGAGAGTTCATTGTGAGTGTGAGTGGAACTAGGAATAATTCCTTGGCTGGAGGTAGGGGGATGTGGTGGTGGGAGGATGACTGGACCATGTGGAGTATAGGGAAATATTTCCTTATATCGTTCAGGGAACCGGACCATTCTTGGTGGAGTAACCATTCATTATATGGGTTCAATCCTTGGGACAGTGGGGAAATCATTTCTTATATTTGTTAGCCCATCCTGGGTCAAGAGTGATCAGTCATCATAGGAAAGAGGGATTGGAGAGACCATTCTGAGTGTGGGGGAATGGAATAATTTATTAGATGGGAGAAAGATGGTTCCTTAGGGGGTGGACATGTCCTATAGAGTGGTCTCATTCCCTCTATTGGGGTATCATTCTTTACATGGGACAATCCCTCATTTAATAGAAGCATCATTTCATGTAAATCTTCAGTTTGCACGTCCATAAAATGAGAATCCTTATAGTTCCTTTGGAGATCAAAGCGATATAGGGGTCTGTTGAGGTAATCCATGTAAATCCCTTAGCCCAGTGTTAGGCACACAGTAAGCACACAATAAATGTCGAGAATATAGTTGGTATTCTGTCCAGGGGAGAGTTGCTTCTTACTCAGGAGAGGGAGAGAGGGAGCCGAGGTGGATCTCCAGGGCCTGCCTCAGCCATTTCCTGACACCTCAGCAAGGATTCCAGGTATGGGCTGGACACTGGGCGGGGCCCACTTTGCCTTTCTGGCTCTTCCTGCCTGTGGCTGAGGCATAGAAGCAAGCAGGCGGGATCAGACCCCCACTGGGTCCGGACAGGCAGGCCGAGGGAGGAGGATCCTGGTTAAGGAGAGGAGAGGGTGGTGGTGTGGCTATACCCCAGCAGCTTCTGACTCCTTCTTCCCCCTTGCTCCTTCCATTCTCACAGCTCACCGGCGCCTCAAATACATATCCCTAGCTGTGCTGGTGGTCCAGAATGCCTCCCTCATCCTCAGTATCCGCTATGCCCGCACGCTGCCTGGGGACCGCTTCTTTGCCACCACTGCTGTGGTCATGGCCGAAGTGCTCAAAGGTCTCACCTGCCTGCTGCTGCTCTTCGCACAGAAGAGGGGTACGAGCCAGGGAGGGAGTCTATGCTGGGGCTGGTGGGTGGGACTCCGTGCGTGTGTGTGTGTACCCGCACCCACTTTGGGGGCTTGCTGGGGGAGTAGTCCCGTGTCTGTGAAACTGCCTGGGGAGTGTGTAAGTGCAGCTAAGCTGCCTTGTCCCTCCAGCCACACTTTTATAGCCCTAAGCCCCGGGAGCTGGCCTGTGTGGATCGTAGGACTGAGACAGTCTGTGCAACAGGTGACCCTTACGTGACTTATTTACTTCTCTTTAACTTTCATAATGGAGAATTTCAAACACATACAAAATCGGAGAGGATGATAAAATAGTAAAATATCCGTGTACCCATCCCCCAGATTTAACAGTTATCAACTCATGGCCACTCTGCCATTGAAGGGCATCAATGACGATTCACTCACTGCCAATCTGTATGCCTGCCCACCTATCTCCCTGAACTATGTCCCAGAGGAAGTCTTATTTTGAAGTAAATCCCCTGGTATTATCTTGAATAAATATTTTGGTACATTTAGAAAAAATAACTGCAATGTCTGAAAACCATCTATCAAAAAATTACCAATAATTTTATAAGTTAATAAAATAATCAAATATCCAGTCAATGTTCAAATTTCAAATTTAAACAATGTTCAATGTTCGAGTGATTTCTCAAATGTCATAAAAGTATTTAAAAATTGGTTTGAATCAGGCTTATATAGGTCAGCGTTGGTGATTGGTTAATGGCTTCTAGGGCTGTTAACCTCTAGATTCCCCTCCAACTCTTTTTTTTACTCTCTGCAGTTAATTTCTTGAAGAAATCAGGTTGTTTGTCTTATATACTTCGGGTAGCCTGGATCGTGCTGACTGCCTTCTTGTGGTATTGTTTCACGTGTTCTCCTTTCCTCTATATTTCCTATAAGTTGAGTTTCTACTAATTTAAACCCCTCCCCGAAGGCTGCCTGCTTTAAAATGTTGCCCAGTCGTTTCTCTATAAAGGCCTTGGATGCGCCTCTGCCCTCTGTGTTTACACTGAAGAAAGCATTTGTACCTGCTCATTAGCTCCCCAGCCCTGGGAGGCAGCAGGTTAGGAACCCACCCGCTGTGTCCTTGATTGATTCTGAGACACATCTGAGGGAACTGTGTGGCAGGCCCTGCTTCGGCTGTGGAGGTGGATGTGTTAGAGTGCAGACGTGCATCTTGCCCTCATAGGGCTGACATTTTACATGGGGAAAAACAAATAGCTACAAACTTAATCACAGGCTTTCATCTTTTATCTGCAATTTCAAACCCCCTCCCCCAATTTTTTTTCCTGAATTAGCTTGGTGGCAAAACTTGGCCTGACCTGATGTGGGGCTCTTGGTGTGTTTGTGTTTTTTATTTTTCCCATTTGGTGTGAATATTTATACAAGTCACTGCAGAAATATGAGTGTGCTTGATTATGGTGTGCAGCCCCATATATATGGGGTGTGTTATGTGAAGTATGTGGTATATATATCTACCATGTTACCTCTGTAACACCTGGAAATTTCTGAACACCAAAATCTCTGGGCCCAGGAATTTGGGGTAGGAGATGAGAGACCAGTGACTACTCCTGGGATTAATGCCGGAAGGGCAAGGGCAGGGTTTTGTCACGGGAGTTCCTGCAATGACCTTTTGCAGTGGTTGTGGGGTTTTCCCTGAGGAGTGACACTCAGCTGAGACTTAAATAATGAACTGTAAGAAAGTGGGGTGAGCTTTGCAGAGGCTTCATGATGTCAGAAAGTATTCTCATTTATTGATTGGAGCAGGTCTCAACCGGGCTTTCTGCTTAATAGTCAAGCCTGCATTCTTCCACGTGGCAGGGGCAACTGTTGGTGTGGGTAGGGCTGACAGAAAGATGCCACCAAGTAGGAGATGGCCCCAGCCGTCAGGCAGCTCAGGGACCAGTAAGGAGCTAGGACAGGTCTAAAAGTTGAGTCTAAAACTTCCCCTCTGTTCAGTAAACAGTCCCCCACCCACACTCCTAGGGCATCTACTGCATAAGCTCCTAGTTAATGCTGGTAATTTCACTGTACAAAACGTGTGTTGAGTGCTTGCCCTGAATGGGGCTCTGTGCCAGCGAGGTCGGCTGTAAGATGAATGAAATATGGTCTGTGATTCTTGGACACAGTGTTAAGGAGGATTCTTTCGTGTCCGTTAAACTGAGTATCCGAAAGGCCCGCTGGAGACGTGGTTGTACTGTAGAGAACTTGAGAGCACAGACCTCGTTCTAGCCCTCGGAGTCGAAGTGTGGTGGGGAGACACAGGACCGTCCCGGTCCTGGCCCTCAGGGGATCCCCATCTTTGGTAGTCAGTGCTAAAAAGGGCTCTTCTCCCCCCACCTAGGTAACGTGAAGCACCTAGTTCTCTTCCTCCATGAGGCTGTCCTGGTACAGTATGTGGACACACTCAAGCTCGCAGTGCCCTCTCTCATCTACACCTTGCAGAATAACCTCCAGTATGTTGCCATCTCCAACCTGCCAGCTGCCACTTTCCAGGTGAGCCCCAAGCCCAGCCAGTTCCACTGGGGTGGGGTATATAGAAGGCTGAGGGGGGCTGCAGAGAGCGGGAGCTGTGTCACCTTTAGAATGTCCTTGGAACTCCCTCAACCTCGTCTGTGAGAATTGGGAATGGAATTGGTAATAGCTACTCACTGAGATGCTGGGATGATTAAAAGAAATAATACTTGGGAAGAGCCCTTGGTTGGCAAGAGATAAGCTGTAGGTTATTTGCAGGCAGCCTTGTGAAATGGTTCAAGAGCCTGGATTCTGGGACCAGGCTGCCTGGGTATAAATCCCAGCTCTGCTCTTCCCAGCTCTGTAATATTAGGCAAGTCACTTAACCTCTCTGTGCCTTAGTTTTCTCATCTTTAAATTGGACGTGACAATAGTGCCCACTTCATACGTGAGGATTAAATGAACAAATTCATGTGAAGTACTTAGACCCAAGACCCGGCATAGAGTGAGCGCTATGTAAATGTTTCCTGACATTTTTGTTGTGCCTGACTCATTTGCATCAACACGAATTTATCAAGACCTCCCTCAGCACAAAGTCTACCATTCATTCATCACCTGGTGTGTGAGATGTTGCACATACAGCAGCTGTATCTTAAAGGTGATGATGTCAGGGGTCAGACAGGGCAAATGCTTTGTTCCTCGTCAGAGAGCCAGAAAATGGGGTAGGGATGTGGACTTGGGTGTGGCCTGGGCCTTCCTTGCGCAGCCATCCTCCTGTGTGCTTTCTTGGAGACACTGCAGAGCTATTTAGCTGCATCTCAGTTGATGGCCAGTAGCTAGACATTTTTGCTGTCTTTACTGTCATCTACCCCACCCTGTCCCTCCATTGTGCCAGGGGGCCCGTAGTGGATGCTGGCCGCCGTGTGCACATGTTGGGGGTTGGGGACAGCCCTCAGTGCCTTCCATATGCCACTCGCAGGTGACGTACCAGCTGAAGATCCTGACCACGGCCCTGTTCTCCGTGTTCATGCTGAACCGCAGCCTCTCCCGGCTGCAGTGGGCCTCCCTGCTGCTCCTCTTCACTGGCGTCGCCATTGTCCAGGCACAGCAAGCCGGTGGGGGTGGCCCACGGCCACCGGACCAGAACCCTGGGGCAGGCCTAGCGGCTGTTGTGGCCTCCTGTCTGTCCTCGGGCTTCGCAGGTGTCTACTTTGAGAAGATCCTCAAAGGCAGTTCAGGCTCCGTGTGGCTGCGCAACCTGCAGCTGGGCCTCTTCGGCACAGCCCTGGGCCTGGTGGGGCTCTGGTGGGCTGAAGGCACTGCCGTGGCCCGCCGCGGCTTCTTTTTTGGGTACACGCCTGCCGTCTGGGGTGTGGTACTCAACCAGGCCTTTGGTGGGCTATTGGTGGCTGTCGTTGTCAAGTACGCCGACAACATCCTCAAGGGCTTTGCCACCTCCCTGTCCATTGTGCTGTCCACCGTTGCCTCCATTCGCCTCTTTGGCTTCCACGTGGACCTCTTGTTTACCCTCGGCGCTGGGCTGGTCATCGGTGCCGTCTACCTCTACAGCCTCCCCCGAGGTGCAGCCAAAGCCATAGCTTCCACCTCCGCCTCCGCCTCCGGGCCCTGCACTCACCAGCAGCCTCCGGGGCAGCCGCCGCCCCCGCAGCTGTCTTCCCACCGTGGAGACCTCAGCACGGAGCCCTTTCTGCCAAAGTCAGTGCTGGTGAAGTGAGGGCTGGTGGCGGTGGGGGGAGACAGGGAGGGGGACTGGGTGGAGGGTGTTGGGCATTTGCAGGACCCAAGTCGCCACTGGGGCCTGGCTCCTCTGGGGTTGGAAGAGTTTTTCTCCCAGGTCACAGAGACTTCTGGAGGGGCGTGGGACTAGGCGGGGGGTCATGTGAACCCTTCCTTGTAGGCTGACCTTCCTCCCCTGGAGGGAGTTTTTAGAGCTGCCTCCTCTGCCCCAGTCTAAGCCATCTGGGGACCGGGTCAGGGGTGTTGTCATTCAAGGCCTTTTGGTCTGACCCCCTCATTTGGGGGGGGGTGTCCCCTCATGCCTGGGAGAATCCCTCCCAGCAATCCCACAGCCTTTTTAAGGACAAAATGGACTAAAATCCTACAGCTCTTTGATAATGACTACCTGTGGGGTTCGGTTTTCCATAGCTTGAGGCCCTCTCTCCTCCCTCACAACCACACTGGATCATGCTAGCAGCTCAGTCTTTTTGTGGCCTTGGGGCAGCTTCCCTGACAGGAGACCCTTGAAAATGGGCCTCTTGTGAGCACCCAAGGGGAGAGGACAGGGTGAGAGCTGAGGGATGAGAGCTGAGATTTTCGCATCAGCCCATTCTGGGGGAGGGTGCAGACGTGGCCATTTGGTTTTTAGTGGGTTGGGGATTTGTGGTGCAATCAGGTAATTAATGATCCAGGGTGTGGGAAAAGCGTGGAGGGGAGGTCATTGAAGTGGCGGAATCTCACTGAATCTAAGACACTGTCAATTGCCGGATGCACGGTTATCATCTGAGACGTCCTGAGAGGAAAAGTAAAGCTGCTGACCACACTCTTGGTACCCCACTGGCTGTATGAGGCACCCTACTTCGTGAGGGGGGGTGTCTTAAAATTGCTGAAATGTGGAACCTGCCCCCTGCACTCCCCAAAGCTTATTAACCCCTTAACTGTCTCCCAGGGTGTGCGTGTGGATGTGTGCGCGCGTGTGCATGGAAGATGCCTGGGCTGTCTTTGCTATATGTAAATAGGGCCGTTGGATTTTTATTTTTGATTAATTTGTTCTGATTTTTGGGTTTGTTTTCTAAAGAATTGTAACGAACAAATGTCAGGATACCCGATGCCAAATAAAGATGTTGTATTTATCTAGTCCACGTGTAGCTTTCTGACCCAGAGGACCCGCTCTCTCTGCGTGGGCTCTATTACTAACCGCAGGACTACCAGCTGCACTACTGTCGCTCTCGCTTGCTCACCACGCCCGCCTGCCAGCCCACCCCAGCTTTCTGTGTTTTTCTTTCCTCCCCGTTCCCACCACAGGTTACTCACCAAGGTGAAGGGTTCGTAGCCGCTGGGATTGAAGACGCTGGCCTGGCCTCGTTCTCCTTTCTTGCCCTGGCTCAGCCGGGACCAAACCCTCTGATCAGTATTAGGGGTGGGGGGAGGTAGACACCAAACCCCCTGTCCCCACCACCCCCGCCCCCATGCAGGGCAGCAGTCATGACTAAACTCTCTGGTAATGAGGGCCTGGAGAGGACCCACCTTGGCTCCCAGCCCCTGCCGCCCCCCCGTCCCTGCCACCCCCACACTATTTCTTAGGTGAGTTTTTGCAAATAAAATGTGTTTTGCATCTTGCTGGCTTGGGTTGGGAAGCCTCGAAAGTGCGAGGGAAGAAAGCATTCAGGCCTTGTGGGCATGATCCACCAAAAAGCTTTTATTACAAAGCCCGGGGGTAGCACGGGGGGCTCAGTCCTGTTGCTTGGTTCGGGAGGCCTCGGCGTTGGCCCTGAGCACAGCCCCTGGGGACGGGTAGGGGCGCTGCTGGAAGAGGGGCCCAGCTGCTGTCGTATCTGCACCCGTCTTGGCCTCGTTCCGCTTGGGGAGTCCGGTTGACCACGTGCCCCTGGAGGTGACAGAAGATCAGGGGGTGAGAATACGGGATGTAGTAGGCACCCCCCCCCCCCCCCACTGATGACTGCGGGAAGGAGACAGTGAGGAAGAAAGGAATGGTCGCTGGTGTGGTGAGTCACAAGGCAAGAGAAGGGGTTGTGAGCGGTTGTCACTCACCGGGGTGCATCCGAGTACGAGCTGGGGTCCATGGGGTCTAACTCTTCATCCTTCCGGCTCGCCGCTGTCGAAGTAGGTGGCAGAGTGAGGTCTTCAGTGGAGGCACAAGGAGCCTCTGATCACTGAGTTCCCCATCCCAGGAAGAAATGGAGCCTGCGGCCGCGACAACCCACACCACCTTCTCCCAGATCCCACGTTTAGGCATCAAGGGAAGTGAGGGCTTCCTTCCATCATGCACCCCGGCTCTCCCTCGCCTCACCCCAGTCCCGGCCCTGTCAGCTTACCCTTCTTGCTCTTGGGGTAGGGAGCTAGCTCCTCCCGGCGATGGTGGCGCCGTTCTTTGCTCTCTTCTCGGTCTGCCTTGTCATACCCACGGTCCCGGTCCCGATCCCTGTCCCGCTCTCTCTCTCTGTCCACCTTGTCATAGCCTCGCTCTCGGTCTCGGTCAGACTTCTCGTGGCCCCGGTCTAACTTCTCGTGGCCCCGGTCTGACTTCTCGTGGCCCCGATCTGACTTCTCGTGGCCCCGGTCTGACTTCTCATGGCCCCGGTCTGACTTCTCATGGCTCCGGTCCAGCTTCTCTTCAGCATCTGGGGACATGAAAGCTTTGAAGTGACCTTCCTCCTCCCATCTCAGGACCTAGCAGCCTCTGCCTTTGGCAACCTCCCTGGCCTGAGCTGGGCCTGCCTGTCTCACCTGACCCTCCTGGATCCACCATCATTCACCTGACCCCTCTCTGAGAACTGCTAGAAGCCCTCGAGGCACGCTTGCATCTGCCAACTCACCTGCGTTACTGCTCCTGAGCTTCTTGGCAGATTTGGTAACAACGGAGTTGGGGTCATGTGGGGAGAGCCAGGACACGAGGTCTGTGTCCACATTCCAGTAGTAAGGGAGCCCGCTGCGGGGCAGTGGGAGGGAGGGAGAAAAGGAATGTCAGCATGGATGTTCCCCCTTTGTAGCCTCAACTCCTGTCTCCCCCATCTCTGCCTATACCTGCCCCACGTCAGGACCCCATGGGGAGGACCTCCATCTCTTCCCCTGTGTCCTCCATTTACCCCAAGGCCAGGGACGGCACAGGAAGGATGAAGTCAGAAGTCAGCTCCCCTCCCCGCCAGGTCCCCAGGCTCACCAGGATGGGTCGAACACTTTGTACCAACTTGGTGGCAGGCCCTCCAACCGGGTAGCCTCATAGTCCACAGGATCATCGTCGTAGTCCTCGGCAATGATCTCTTCCTCCGGTTCTGGCAGGGCAGGGAGGGGGAGAGCAGTGAGGAGCAGGGGGATTCTCACCCTACACTTAGGGCCTGGGGAGACGCTCACAGTCACAGAGCGCGTGCGCCAGGTCTCAGCTGCCCTGGCAAATCTCACTCACATTCCAAATCCAAGTATCTGAATATACGGATTTACCAAAAAATGTACCTAAATCTGTTCTATTTCTGGGTTCACATAAGATATGATATATTGTTACCCAAACCAATCTGGTTTCAGAGTTTAGAAAGGGCTTCATCACCAAATGGATCCATATTTATTCAGGTCCTGAGTTCAGGTAGTTAACTGACACCACACTATCCAAACCTATTTGGATAAAATGAGTTTGAACAGCAAGGGGTTTATGTGAAATTATGTCCAGCTCTCTTCAGCTCCCAAGCTTGGCAAATATGGGGTTTCTGACTCCTGTATATTGAGTAGCAAGAGTCTGGACAGCAAGGGGTTATCTAGACACTGAGTCTATTCAGCTCCTGAGGCCTGACACACAGTAAGCACACAACAGTTGTCAGTTCATATCAGTAAAATAAAAAAGGTGTAGGCTGTCAGCCCAGTATCTGGCCCTCAGTAGGCCTAGCACAGATTTCAGCTGTGGAGATAACTAACAATGAAATGTACAGACAGACCTTGGTGATGTTGCAGGTCTGGTTCCAGACCACCACAATAAAGCGAATATTGCAATAAAGTGAGTCACACACGGATTTTTTGGTTTCCCAATGCATATAAAAGTTAGGTTTACACTATACTGTAGTCTAGTAAGTGTGCAGTAGTATTATATCTAAAGAAACAACGTATGTACCTTAATTAAAAATACTTTATTGCTAAAAAATGCTAGCCAGCCTTCAGTGAGTTGTAATCTTTTTGCTGGTGGAGGGTCTTATAAAAAACACATTATCCGCAAAGCACGATAAAATGAAGTATGCCCCTATATGTCAGCAACACCATAGTGTCTGTCACACAGTAGGCCCAAAACAGATGTCAGCTATAATCATCAGTATTTTTAATAAGATATATACGGTCAGCACAGTGCCTGGTACTCAAGAGGCTGAAAATAAATATCAATGATCATTATCAGTATTATTAACTACAAGATCTATGTCTGGCACACAGTAGGCTTGTAATAGATGTCATTTATCAATAAGGTGAAAATAAGATGTATTTTCCAGTGCCTGGCATACTGCAGTCCAAAACTGATGCCACCTTTTACTATTATTGACAATAAGGTCTAAATATTAGCAGCAGCAGCACAGTAGGCCTACATGATACATCCTATCATTATTTTATACTGTTAACCATAATGTGTATGCCAGGCACTTAGTAGACCCAAAATACATGTCAGCTATTGATGTAGTGAACAATAAAACAATAAAAATCACCGGCACAGTGCCTGACACCATGGGAGGTCTGACGTAATGTCATCAGTATGGTAAAGAACAAAGTAGTAGCATCCTGCCACTGTACGTGGCACATGCACAGGAGACTGCAGATGTCAGCTACCTTTACTATTAGGTACTTTGTAACCACTTCCATGGATCGATTGATGGATTATACCTGGCATACAGTAGGCCCAAAACAGTCATCAGCTGTCAGTATTAAGGATGAAATGTCTATCTCCCCCGTGCCCGGCACGTGGTAGGAATCGCTGTCAGGAATCCATATTTTTAACCATGAAATGCCTGCCACCCCGCTGCTCGGTGCACAGTAGGCCCATGCTAGTTATCAAGTGGCAGTATCAACAACAAAGTGCCTGTCCAGCCTGGCGCACGGTAGGTCCAGCTGCTCTTAGCTCTCTCACCGGGCTCAAGATGTTTGAGGATGCCTCTCTTGGCCAAGCGGGTCTGTAGCGCAACGGGAAGCGGCATAGTGGGTACCAGACCGACCTAGGGACAGACAGACACTCTAAAAACCAGCGCAGATGAGGACTGCAATCTGGAGCCTGTAACCAAGTGCCTCCCCCGAGCAAGCACTCATCTGGACCCCCACCTCCCCACCAGCACCAATAGCTGGGCGGACAGAATCTACGCGCGAAAATGTGGGAGAGATGGCAATATCACCAAAACTCTCACCAATCCTCCCCGGCGGGCCCAGCGCTCCATAACCGGGTTCCTAGCTCAGGCTCCACCCACCGCCGAGGGGGTCAAGCGCAGCTCCCCCGCGCCCCAGAAATGGGTTCACCCGACGTCCCCCAAAGACTGCCGGGTAGGAGGAACCAAATCGCTGGGGTGGGGGAGGAGACTGCAGTACTTCCTCTAGCTCCAAAAAATGCGCCCACCCCGACGTTACCAATACAGTCACGTGGGTAGCAGAAGACTGTCAGGCCGGTCGCCTCGCTCTGGTTGCTGCTATGATCACCAGGACCCCACGACTCTCTTCTGCCAAAGCACTGAACGAGGTACTCTCTCCCCAAGCCTTGGAGTAACTGGGTGACGCTCAGGCTGCGGAGAACAGATGACGCAAACCGGGGTGACCAATGAGAGCATGCCTTTGGCCTGCCTTATGGCCAAACGACCCAATCATTGCCCTGGAAGAGGTGGAGCGCTAGAGGGCCTGGGTGCGTTTCCAATGGGGGCGTGGCCCGGTCGGGGTTTAGCCAGACTGCGCTGCCGGACGCCGGCGCCATGGAGGAGTACGCTCGGGAGCCTTGGTACGGCGATGGGCACAGGCATCGGGACTGTTGCTGCGGCGCCACGGCCAGCTGTGGGAGGCGGGCGGGGGAGGCACCGGCCACACAGCGCCACGTCCCAGACTCGGGAGACGCTTAGAAACTTGTCTCCTTCGCTCCCGTCCACTTGATTCCTCTCACTCGGGCTCCGTTAAGAGAGGCCACAGCTGTGTGCCTGGAAGAGAAGGTGCGGTGCCGGACGAGACACTCCACGTTTCCCCTGATTACGTATACCCCAGTCCCTCTTTGTTAACGAAAAGACACGGTGGTCGAAACCATTCCAGCCTGGGCGGGGGGGCGGCGTTGAGCGGAAATACCCGGGGTTACCACGCGGGGTTTTTCCCAGGTCGCTTTAGTTAGTGGGGGCGGGGCCTGGATGAACCTATTCTGGGCAAGGAGGGGGTGCTGGGTCCTCCCCCACGTTCTGCTCTTGGTTTTTTCTATGTGTCACGGTTAAAAAAGAGAGAAGAGGGCGGGGCTTGATTGGATGTGCTCCTTGTCGGAGAAGGGAGTGCGACCCTGTACTACTTTAATAGCAATACTACCTAGTTAACACTTCTAAAGCGCTTGTTTAAACGTGCCAACTCTTTGTATCAATTCATTTAATCTTTGATAGTAGTAAAGCTGATTCCTTGGTTGACTGCGAAGGGGAGGGTAGGACAGGGCGAAGACTACTGTTTTTCCTCCTTTGCACTATTTCTTGCTTACATGAGGGGAAAAATAATCTCATTATTATTTGAAGTGCTAATTCCCTTTCAAGAGACTTGGTTTCTTCCATTTGGAAGGAGTCCCTGTGATGTGGCATGGGGGAGGGCTCACATTAACCCCGTCCCCCCCTTCCCGTTTGCAGCCCATGGCGGATTGTGGATGATTGCGGTGGAGCCTTCACTATGGGTGTCATCGGCGGCGGAGTCTTCCAGGCCATCAAGGGCTTCCGTAATGCCCCTGTCGTGAGTCCTGGCCTTCCCTGGGTGGTGCCAGGGTCCTGCCCTGCCCGCATGGGCTACTGCTCTGAAAAGTGCATGGAACTGCCGGTCACGTGCCCTTACTCATTCTGGTTCCTGCTTGCCTACTGTGTGCCAGGCCTAACTCCAGGATATGAGGTTTGGGGGGGAACTGCAATCATGACCTCTGTACCTCACCGCCCACCCAACTGGAGCTCCTTTGGAAACTCTGTGCTGTCAAAATGGTCATGCCAAATCCTAAATGGTGTGCAAAGCCGGACAGATTTTACCTAGAGGCAGATTCCGGGTCAGAAATCTGGATAGAGGGAAGTGACAGGAGGTTAATTGGCAGAGGGAGGGCAGCCTCAAAGTTGAGAAAATGCTTTTAATTTAACAAAAGCAATTCTGTCTACCTCCCCTCCGGGAGATCTCATCAAATGTCATGGCTTTAAACGGCATCCCTTTGCCAGGGTCTCTGCAGTTGATGTCTCTAGCCCTGTCCCTCCCCTCAACTCCTGGAACTCTGTTTCCTGACTCTTTGCTTGAGTTTCTCCCTCTCATCCTCAAGGTCTCAGCACAAATGCTCCCTCCTTAAAGAGGCCTTTCCTGACCCCTCGGCCCCTGTGGGATCTCTTCGTCCTGTTTCCTTTAGAGTGCATGTTGCTGTCTGAAGCTATTGTTTCTCTGCACCCTCTCTCGGGATCTGTCTCTGCCGCTACCCTGTGAGCTCTGAGAGGGCAGGGGCCAGGTCTGCCTGGTTCACTGCTCTGTCCCTGCGGACAGCAGAGTGCCTGGCACATAGGTGCTCAGTAATCATTGAGTGAAAGAATGAGCACTTCCCAGCCCAGCTCTGAGAACGCCTATGCTGGGGTGCTCCCAGTCCCCTCATTCCTGGCTGCTTCTCCACGTCTCTCCCCTTGATACTCCTGACAGCTCTCCCACCGCCTTCCCTCTCTTGAAAGCTAGAAACCCTGTCTGCCAGTGGCCTCAGTCCCGCTCTGACGCCCCGCCCCTCGCTTTCTCCCAGGGAGTCCGGCACCGGCTGAGAGGTAGTGTGAACGCTGTGAGGATCCGAGCCCCCCAGATTGGAGGTGAGAGCCCTGCGGAGACATAGGAGATGTGATGGCAAAGTTGGGAGTGGCTGCTCCTTTGGGTCTAGACTGCAAGCTGGGGGTCCAGAGTCTAGGCTCAACTCTGCCTAGGCTTTCCTGGGGGAGTGATGTTTCCAAACAATTTAATATGAGTGAGTTCTGGAGTTTAAACCAGGCCCTCGCTCTTCCCTGCTGTGTGACCTTGGGCTAGTGGCTTAACCTCACTGAACCTCATCTGTAACATGGGGATGACGATAACAGTAACCACCTCGGTCGTTTTGTGATTTATGTAGTTTACATAATACTTACTAAGTGCGAGTTGCTCTGGTAAGCACTTTAATAATATTAACTAATTTAAAGTTTCAGAAGTCAAATAGCATGCAGTGCCTAGATCAAGTCCTGGCACACAGTAAGGCCTCCGTAAACATTTTAACTATCCTGTTGTTATTGGGCTTTGCTGACCTCTTTCCTTCTCCCTGAAACCAAGATCAGAATTTCGACAGTTATAAAGATCACAGTTGCTCTGTTCAAAGCCATATAGAAGATAAACCTGCTTTTAAACACTTGTTACTCCCTTTGAAGGGGAAGGGAGTGTCAATGGTGATTATAGACAGCTTGAAGGAGCTCCCACAGGGACAGATGGGGACTATCCGCTACCCCCTTTGCATGTGCGTTTTTCTCCCCATTCTTTGCCAGAGTATTCAGGCCTTGGAAGTCCCCAGACCCTGAGCCGTGGATTCTCAGCATACCCCAGGAACACTAATTAGGACTTGGTCCCCCTGCAGGTAGCTTCGCAGTGTGGGGGGGCCTGTTCTCCACCATCGACTGCGGCCTCGTGCGGCTGCGGGGCAAGGAGGATCCCTGGAACTCCATCACCAGCGGAGCGTTGACCGGGGCTGTGCTGGCTGCGCGCAGTAAGTGCCCCATCCCCCGGCCCCAGCCCCTTCCACCCTGTTCTACCTGCCCTCACCTCTCTGTCCCTGCCTCCTCGCTCCTCCAGGTGGCCCGTTGGCCATGGTGGGCTCAGCCATGATGGGGGGCATTCTGTTGGCCCTCATCGAGGGTGTTGGCATCCTCCTCACGCGCTACACTGCCCAGCAGTTCCGCAATGGTGAGTACCTGGGGAAGCTGGTCAGGGAGGGGGGACATGGTCTCCCCAGCCTCCTCCACTCACCTTTGCCTCATTCTCCCCTCTCCAGCACCCCCATTCCTGGAGGACCCCAGCCAGCTGCCCCCTAAGGAGGGTACCCCAGCCCCAGGCTATCCCAGCTATCAGCAGTACCACTGAGGATGCGACCGCCTGTCACCGCCACCATGGGAGCTCCTCCTCGGTTCCCTCCCCGATGATCTACCTCGAAGGGAGGGCTGGCTCCCAGTTGGCCCTGGGACCTTCCAGAGAGGGCCTCTACTCTGCTACCTTGTCCCAGGGTGGGGGTGGGGCACCCCAGCTGCCCTGACAGGGCACCCCAGCCCCACACTCACATGTAACAAGCTCTCACCCCAGTCCTTCCTTGTGGCGCCCTGATGAGTATTTAAAGCTAGTTTTCAAATGCCTATGTATGTACTCCTTGAGGTACCCATGGGACAAGGGCAGAGTCCTCTTCAGGGACTTGGAAGCCCTAGCATTTGGAGTCGCACAGAGTGGGCTCTAGTAAATGTTTGTGGGATGAATGAGCAGGAGGGGAGTAAATCAAGATGCGAATAGGAACATGAATAGGGGTGTGTGGGGGCCAAGTGATGAATCATAACAGACAGAGGAACAGGCTTGGGAAAGAAGGGAGTGAATGCAAGGATTGCTGGGCTGGAGCGGGTAGCTTTGCATGTTGCATACCCAACCCCCACACGCATGCACACCAACACCTCTGGCCCCGCCCCCCTTGCCCCCATTGCCAAGGCTGAGAAATCTGACCTCACAATGAACTGTCTTTCTGGATACCACTCCCCTCATTGTGAAGGCGGTCCCCCTCCATGTGGCCTCACCGTGGACCTGGGATGGAAGCAAGGGTCAGGGCGACCCGGCCTCCGGGAAGGTGCCCTGTGTCAGTCTCTGTTCTGCACCATAGAGATGCTTCTGTTCTGCGATGCTCAGTGTTGTCAGTATTTTTTTTAAGGGAAACCACAAAATCACTGGAAATGAGTTTTCATTTTGGGATGGGAGAGTTATGGGAAAGAGATTTTTCTGGATGGACACAGCCCCCAACATGTCTCTTCCATGCAAACCCTGACTCACAGGGCAAACATTGTCTCTGCTGGGGTGCAAATGCTCCAGTGCAAGTGGCCTCGTGGGAGACAGGAAAACTCCCTTTTGTGTAAGGCATCAAAGAGGTGGAAATGCCCTCTCTCAAGAAAATCAGCTCCCTGGGGTTGCAAATGCTGCGTCCTTGGGCCTCCTAAGGCCCCAACGGGGAACTGGCGGTCCCTAGTGGTAGCAGAACTACAACACTGCCCGCTTGATTGACTCAGTGCCAGGCCGTGCACAGCCACCCGACTGAGGGCCCCAGGGAGGGCAGGTTGGGGATACTGGGCACCCAGCACACAGCTCTCGCAGGGCCCCAGCCTCAAACACGTGGCTCCGCCAGCAGCAGCGACACACACCCCTGTGTAGGATGCGGTGCAAATCAGACCAGGGCTGCCACCCTTCTATTTCCTGGCCGCTTCCTCTGGTCTTGCCCTTTCTGTACGCCCGGGTCCCGCGCTTCCTCACCTCCAGGTTCCATCCACCCCCAGTATTTCCAGACCCCACTCTGCTCCTATCAAACACCACCCCACTAGCTCCTCTGGGCCTTCCCCTTCCAGGAGCCCACAGGTTCCACCCCTCTCAGGCTGCCCTGGTGCGTGTCTTCAGGCCCCGCCCCTTGGTTCCTTCTGGCTCCGCCCCCTCCGGCTCCACCCCCCTTCCTACATTTCAACCCTGCCCTCTAAGGTTCCTGTGGACCCTACCTGCTTTCTATATGGACTCGGGCACTTCTGAGGCCCTGTCCCTACTGTATGTCCCTGGTCCCCTGCAAATGGGCCCCGCCCCTTCAAGCCCCCTCCTCAGCAGCCTCTAGACCCTACCTCTTCGTATCTTCGGGCCTCGCCTTCTCCCGCTCCTAAGGTCCCGCCCCTTCGGGTACCTCAAACCCCCGGGGGCTCCGCCCTCCTTTCTCGCCCCTGGGACCCTGTTTTCCGTCCCCGGTTCTGGAAAGCGGGTGGACCCCCCCGGGCGGTGGAGCGGTTCATGGCTACCTTCGGGGCCTTTTCTGGCTCCTCGGGCCGCTGGCTGGCGCGAGGTGGGACCAGTAGCAGGTTTAGCGGAGGACCGGGCTTAGAAACCGAGGCTTGGGGCTTCGGGGGAGAGTCGTAGGGCGTCACCCGGCCCCTAGTTGGGGCTGGAGCGCCCGGAGTTGCCCAGGTCTCCGGAGCTGGGCCTAGGTCCTCAGGGCCCGTCCCCCGCCTGGCTGCGGGCCTGCTTCTCTTCCTAAAAGAAGGGAATGCGGGGTCAGCCCCGCCGGAGGGACTGCAGAGGGCGAGAGAAAGCGGGAGATACACGGAGAGTGAGACAGAAACAGAGATGGAGAGAGAAATAGAAACAGACATACACATAGGGAGGTGGAGACATTAATGAAGATGTAGAAAGAGATGGAGGCAGAGAGAGACATACAAAAGATAATCGAAAAGAGACAGAGACACGAAGAAAGGGCAGAGACGGTAAGAGAAAGAAGCTGTGTGAGTCAGAAACGCAGGTAGGGATGTGGGAAGACCCTCAGCGTCAGATGGAGACAAACGCAGGAGAGAAGGCAAGAGGGCGAGGAGGCAGTGTGGAGTTGTGAGCTGGATTGAGGGGCTGGGCCGACAGGGCTGTCAGGCCAGGCCTCCTCAGGCCACCTGCCCACTTACCCTCTAGCTGAGGGGCCTCAGAGAGGCAGAGAGATGCCCGACCTGCGTCCTTTCTTTCTCTCTAGCGGTCTCTCTCACTCCGTCTCTAATTTAATCCTGTCCTCTTCCAACAAGGATTCCACCGGCTCTCGCTCACCTTCTTCCTCCCTGTCTTCTTTCCTGCTTCCTCCCTGCCTTAGCCTCACCTCTGCCTCTGTGTGTCTTGATCTGGCCCCCAGCCCTCCTTCCCCATTTCTCTGCTTTGATCTCCCTGGCTGGTGGCTCTCACACTCTCTTTTGCCATCCACCTGGGAGCGGGGGCGAGAGGTGGGGAGGAAAATATTTGGTGAGCTAGGAGGGTTAGAGGGGTGGACAGAATCAGGGAAGAACAAGGGCGTCCAGCCCTCAGCAGGGTGGGGAAATCCCCCTGTCCACTTCCTCAGGCAGGGGCCCTGAGAGGCTGGGGAGAGAGACCTGGGGAAATCAAAGACAGACAGGGAGAGAGAGAATAGAAAGGCTAGCGAGAGAGACATAGATACCAAGAGGAAGAGAAGCCAGAATGTACAGAGACATCAAAGGAGAGACAGAGATGCAGAAAAAGAGATACCGAAAGAGAGAAAAGGATATAGTACAGCACGTAAAAAAGAGAGAGGAAAGAGTTAAAGCGAGGAGACAGATGGAGATTGGGCGAGTTAGACAGACAGAGGTAGCAAACAAGAGAAACAGGGGCAGAGAGGGTCAGAACAAGACAGAGAAGGTAGAGACAGCAGAGCGTCAGAACAGAGAGTGGGAGAGAGAAAGTAAGAGAGACAAGAGAGCTGGGCGCACACACCTTACCCCGAGTCTGGGGTTGCTGGGCTGAGCACTCTTATTTCCTCTGTTCTCTTCGTGGCAGTGGAGATCCTGGCCTGACTGGGCAGGACAGCTCCGATATCCCCACCCCCACCACCCCAGGTCATCAAGGTCGGTGGGAGGGCCGCCCCCCCTGGGGATACACCTTTAGAGATAATGCCCTGAGATTGGGAACCGGGAGGAATCTCAAGGAGCCATTTAGGGCCAACCTCTGGAACCGACCAGTGGGGGCCGTCTCTGGGGAATCTGCAGTGTCGTCAGAGTACCTGCAAGCATGTGGAAGAGGAAGGCTGTGCCAATGATCGCTTCAGAGGTGATGGGGAAACCTTCCTTTGTTACCCTGATTATACATAGGAGGAAAGCGAAAGCACGAAGCGGTAATGCAACTGGCCCATGGTTGTACTGCCTGAAAGTGGCAAAGCGTTTATATCCTTATTTACAGTGCTTCGAGTTTCCGAAGGGCACTGCCACAGCATGGCTGATGAGTGCAGCAGGTGCACGCCCGGGCTGCCAAAGCATTGTGGAACCTTAACCACTCAGCCATGGGGCTGGCCCCAAGGATTTTTTTTTTTTTTAATTTCAGTGAAATAATGAACATGTTGTATTTTCCTTCACAAAAGGAAATCTCAATTCCTTTAGGATCTGCCCCCACTGAACCCCATTTCCTTAGTAGTTTCAGTCCACACAGGCTCTCTGCACATCCTTCATTTTCCCCCTGCTGGAGTCTAACTTCTGGAGACTTACAGAGGACATGGGGAGAATGAGCTGTCCTTGGAGGTCATTTCTTCACACAGGCATCTTCTGAGATGTGCCAGATCCTGTGTGGTCTTCAGGTGTTGATCCATGCCTGATGCTTCTGCTTTATCCCTCAAACTGGCTAGAGGATACCTCCAGGTCCACCTCTCTCTCGGTTAAATCTGTGTCCCTCAGGACAATAGGAAATATTGCTTGGTCTCCCCAAGCATAGTGGGAGCTTGATGGTTTTGTGTGGCCCATCTTCCTAGATCAACATACGGAGGTATCTATCCCCAAAAGACATAGTCAGCTTCAAAACATGTAATTGATAAAGGATGACTAGCCACAATATATAAAGAGCTCCTACAAAATAATAAGAAAAAGACAAACAACCCAATAGAAAAGCAAACAAAGGATATGAACAAAATTTTACAAAAGATGAAACTCAAATGGCCAATAATATATGAAAATATGCTTACAGTAAATCAGAGAGCTGTGTATTAAAGCATCAAAATACTATTTCATAATCAGAAGGGCAAAAATTTTTTAATCTGATAATACCAAGTGTTGCTAAGGATTTCTAGAAACAAGGTGTCTCATTCACAGCTGATGGGAGTGTAGTGGAGACAACAATCATTTTGGAAAACTGTTTGGCAGTAGCTACTACAGCTGCATATATGCACAGTTATCACCCAATGATGCCACCTCTAGGTATACACCTAACAGAAATGTGTTCAAGTGTTAACCAAAGCCATGTACAAGAATGTTTACAGCAGCTTTATTCACAATAACCCTAAAGTGAAAACTACCTAAATTTGCACCAACCAAAGAACAAATCAATAAATTATGGTGTATTCGCACAATGTAGAATGTATACTACAGAGCAACGTGCTGGAGACAAGCCTCCACGGGTTTCTCATGTTCCTGCACGGTCCAGGCCTTCCGAGCAGAGGGTATGTTTGAACAGTTTTGAAAATTAAAGATAGTGCATCCTCCCGGAA
Source organism: Equus quagga (assembly GCF_021613505.1). Taxonomy (NCBI): domain Eukaryota; kingdom Metazoa; phylum Chordata; class Mammalia; order Perissodactyla; family Equidae; genus Equus; species Equus quagga. The sequence continues at coordinate 83,429,515 of NC_060276.1, forward strand.
AGATTTAGAGACAATTCAAGATAATAAACCTAGAAATGCCCTTCCCACCTCAACCAGGAGACTGCTGAAATCCCAGGGTAGCGAGTCATCTCTGCCTGGGAGGGGAGGGCAGTCAAGTGTGTCAGCAGCTTCATAAAAGCTCAGAGTCTCCTCATTTCAGGTTCCTCTCCTGGAGTGCAGCCCACTGCACGTGAGGAAACAGCTGGCCCTGTGCAAATTGGGGCAGGAGGAACCAGCGTAGGTACTGCTCTGGCAGATGCTTTTTGCTGTGAGTAATAAATGGTCTATTTTTCTAACACATGGGTCTTGGGGGTGTGTGTGTGTGTGTGTGTGTGTGTGCGCGCAAAACCGTGGCAGGCTAACTTGTTAGCTTGAGAGTAGGGTAAAACCTCAGACCCTTCTCAGTTCTGACTTAACACCACGAAAATGAACAAATCATGATTCCATGTGGGTGACATGGATGAATCTCTTCATCTTGGGCAAAAGCAGCTGCCGGACAGAAAAGAATGCATACGTATGATTCCCTTTAGACAGAGTTCATGTCAGGTTAAGTTGAGCCATGCTGTTATCAGTCAGGGTGGTGGTTACTCTGGGGTGGGCAGTAACTGGAAGCGGGCACCAGGGCGGCATGTGACATGAGCTACTGGTCAGGTTCTCTTTCTTCCTCTGGTGGCCGGTTATGCGTGTATTCAGTTGGGGAACACTTATCAGCTTGTACCCTTATAACGTGCACCTTTCTGTATGCATATTATACCTTACTGAAGGGTTAAATATGGACTAGAGCCACATGTATCAACTTGGATCATTCCTGAACCTACAATATGAGACAGAAGAAGGAAAGTTGAAGACTGCTATGTAGAGTATTTTTAAACAAGTCAAAAAAAAACCCATGCAAACAAGATATGCAGTTTATGGATCCCTAATTGCATAACAGAAGAATAAAATACACAAGAGAATGACCGGTGATCAATTCGGGATTGCAGTTACCTCACAGGAGGGAGGGGGAAGGAGGGAACTGGGTAGGGGAATCTCGTAGGTTTCAGCTGGAGGTAAAATATTTTGTTTCTTAAAGAAAAAACTTGGGGGCTGGCCCAGTGGCATAGTGGTTAAGTTCGTGCACTCTGCTTCGGTGGCCTGGGGTTCACAGGTTTGGATCCTGGGTGTTGGACCCAGCACCACTCCTCAGGCCACGCTGTGGCGGCGCCCTACATAAAGTGGAGGAAGATTGGCACAGATGTTAGCTCAGCGACAACCTTCCTCAAGCAAAAAGAGGAGGATTGGCGAGAGATGTTAGCTCGGGGCCAATCTTCCTCACAAAAAAAAAAAGAAAAAAAACTTGAAGCAAGTGACAAAATGTTGACAGTTCACAGGTATTCATTATATTATTTTCTTATACAGATTACTGTGCTTTTGAAGTATTTAATAATTTAGGAGATTAAAAAGAATCCTACTGGTGTTAAATTGAATTTATAGATTAGTTTGGGGACACATTTATCCAATGTTGATTCTTCATGCCTGCAACATGATGTCTCTCCCTGTTTATTCAGATCACGTTTTCTTTCTTCTGTAAAAAATGTGTAGAGCTCATACTTTTCATGCTTAATATATGCATTTTGTTACCATGATGAACAGTATCCTTTTCTATTGCATTTTCTGATTTTAAGTGTCTGTAAAGGAAGGCTATTCAATTTTGTATTCAGTCTCGTTTTGGTCACCTTGCTCACTTATCTTATTAGGTCCAAAAGTTTTTTAGACGATTCTCTTGGATTTTCTAAGTGAATAATGTCAATGGGCTTCAGCCAAAAACTACCATTCTGGTAGTTGAACTACCACTAGTAGTTAAACAAGGTTGGGTTTATTAGCTCATTGCAGTGACGGAGAACAGAAATCATGGAGAAGCACGGGCGTCTCAGTTAAGGGTGTTAGGAAAGCCATTACAAGATCTGGGTTTGTGTTAGATGCGTTTGTGTTGAGTCCTCTGATGTGACAAGGGTTGCATGGTGGCATTTAAGACTCTGGACAGGCTACACGGGCCAAATGCACCCCAGACAGTTCCCGGAAGTGAGATGATCAGTCCCGGTAAGAGACCCTGGAGACCGGGGCCTCGATGGCCAAACCCAGGCCACGGAAACCCGTCCAGAGTCCAGCTGGCCTCTCGTGAGAGCCGGGTGGCTTTTTCTTTTGGCCTCATCAGAAATGGTTCTGCTCAACCTGGAGTATGTGTGAGCGCAGCGAGAAGGGTGTGCGGAAGCGTCCCCTCGCCCTGGGCGACGCCACAGGAAATCAGGGGCTAGCAACTGCTCAGGACGACTCTGGCTGGTGAATTTAAAGCCAAACCGCTTTGGTGGGCTGCTGGAGTAGAAGTGGTGTCGTTTATGGCATCTGCTAAGGGCAGAGCCGGGTTTGGGACCACCTTTCCTCACTGTGGGACTGCTGCTCACACGAAGAGGGTCCAGCGATCCCTCCTGGGAGCTCTTCTGAGTAGCAGATGCTTGCCTCGTTTTTGGAGATCTCTGGATAGCCTCAGGAAAGCATGGACCACAGGAGGGTGGTAGTTTGAAATATCTGAATACGTGGAACAAATACCCTGAATACACAGGATAAGTTAGTGTACATCAGGCAGGTGTAAGCCCACTGTCTACTTAAGGAGCGACAAGTTTCCTAGTAGAGCACAGACTGTATTGGGAGCATCTGTCTCATTTATCACAGCAGAAAAAGGCCATTTGTACCCCCGCAAGAGGGACGGAGTTCTCGAATGGAGTTAAACAGTAGCAGCCAAACAGGCTGGCGTGTCCCTGAAGAGAACAAAGTGCCCCAGAGTTAGCTCCCAGTCCTGACAGGCTAGCTCTTGCTGACGGGCGTGGAATGACCTCAGCAGAAGCATTCTGTGAGGACGACGTCCAGTTTTTACAAGATCAAAGTTTGGGATTAATTTTTTGAGGGAAATGTAAGTACCAGAAGGGACCTATAGAAAGAAACAGCTATTCAATTTTTATTAGCGTTTCAGGTAGATGTGTGGGTGTGTTGGGGGTGGGGGAGATCCAGCAAGCAAATTCAGAGTAGTAGCCACGGTCTGAGAAAACACACACGAATTTTGCTTTTTTCTTAAATGATAGAGAGCGACCACAGGATGTCAAAAGTAACGGGATGAGAATAAGGGAGATCATACTGAGAGACATTTTAGTTGGTTACTAAGAGGATGTCAAACGTACAATAATAGACAAGATTAACAGTGGAATGAAAACAGAAAAAGGATGCTGAAGAATCAGAAAATTAATCTTGTTCCCTCATCTTGGGCAGAAGCTGTCCGCCTCTGCTGTCATCAGCCTCTGGAAAATTCCTAAGAATCCTCAGTTTGAAGCCTATTAATAAGATCTTTTCCATTGCGTCTCAGGGGCAGCTTGAACTTGTTAGGGAGACTTCTGGAAGCATCATATGAATCTCTAGTAGTATTAAATTACATTGGCATGTAATAAATAGAATCTAGCATTCGAAAAGTGAAATCACAAAACATGTGGGGTAGTCTGTTATTAACTCAGAAGTAACTAATGAGGGGTGGTCCCCAGAGGAAGTAGATCTTTCTGCCATGAAGGCTCGTGGCAACACTGTAGTCCCTGGAAGTTTGAGGGTTTCTCAGAAGTTTGTTGATTTTGCTTTTAGAATTCCACTAGGTCTCTCTACTTTTTCTGAAGATGATGGATGCTAATGGCTGTAGAGTTTCTGAGAAAGTTAAAACTTTAAAAGAGTTTTTAAATAACAGCGTTATTTTAAAGAGTGCAATGCGTGTCCCTGCTGCTGGAGAGATAAGTTGAGATTTCCCAAGTTGGGAATACAAAACCAAGCAATTTCCTCTACCATTACAGCGGTAGCTCTCCGGCAAGGAAAAGCTCAATTTGTTAGCACGATCTAAGTAGCTGAGGTAAATACAGCCAGTGGTTAACAGAGGTCAGCATAAGGGAAGCCATCTTGTAGAAGGAAGGCATGCTGGAACCGTAGATG
>NC_060276.1:83433613-83450824 GCF_021613505.1 Equus quagga
GCACCTGCTTGTGAGGAATATGCATGCTCTGCTGTTTTTGTACCCTGGCTTATGCATAAACCTCCCTATTGTGATAAGGCAATAACTTCGCTCTTTAAGTTTTCTCAGGAATGCAACGACCTCTGGGAAAGAGCCTTATGGTGATATCCATCGCCAGTGACAGGAGAAAGAGATGATCTGGTGTCTCAATTTTACTACACTATATGCTCAACATTCTGAGACCCCCCCCCCTTTTCAGCCCCTTTCCCCCATATAACCGCCTCCAAATTTTTGTTTTTTAAGAAGATTCTTTGGGACATTAGTCTACCCTCTTCCCCCTTGCTAGAAAGCTGTAATAAAAAAACCCTTTCTCTCCTACCACCTTGCCTCTGGACTGTTGGCTTGTCTTTGTTACAAGTAGAAGACCCCTTTTGACAGTAACAAATTCACCTGGAAAATAAACCACAACCAAAACGTGCTCATGGCTCCTTTGGAGGTGTTCAAAAGGGCCTTGAGTCTTTGGTTCCTACTCATGTCCTACCTTAACAGTCTTTGTCATGATTGTGTCATTGGAGGTATGACACACAAGGGGATCATCTCAGCAAAGCCCTCAAAGTTACCCCATCAATGTTGGTTCAGTATCGAGGCCATTTTCTCTCTGCTATCGCAGCTAATATCATGAAGCATTTTGCCAACCTCCACTCCTCCTAAGACTATCTCAGGTGATGGCAAGCCGTATAGACATTCCTTCATTTGTTGTCCATTTTGATAAGGGTTCCTGGAGTGGCTTCAGATGAGTATGAAATTATCACCATAAAAGGCTAATTATCTTCCCTCTGAAAGGAGAGAGGAAAAATTTTGGCTGCAGGAAAACACAATTTGACATAAATGTACTCAAAAGAGGATTATTACATCTGATTTAAACAATAATTCAGGACCCTGACAATTACATCAAGGCATACTATTAAAATGTCAGCACTTCTTTTTTTTTCTAAACTTTTTATTAAGATTATGATAGTTTACAACCTTGTGAAATTTCAGTTGTACATTATTGTCAGTCATATTGTAGGTGCACCACTTCACCCTTTGTGCCCTCCCCCCACCCCCCCCCTTTCCCCGGTAACCACCGATCAGTTCACTTTGTTTCTATGTTTAACTTCCACCTATGAGTGGAGTCATACAGAGTTCGTCTTTCTCTGTCTGGCTTATTTCACTTAACATAATACCCTCAAGGTCCATCCGTGTTGTTGTGAATGGGACGATTTTATCCTTTTTATGACTGAGTAGTATTCCATTGTGTATATATACCATATCTTCTTTATCCAATCATCAGTTGATGGGCATTTAGGTTGCTTCCACATCTTGGCTATTGTAAATAATGCTGCAATGAACATAGGTGTGCATGGGACTTTAGGAATTGCTGATTTCAAGTTCTTTGGATAGATACCCAGTAGTGGGATGGCTGGGTCATAAGGTATTTCTATTTTTAATTTTTTGAGAAATCTCCATACTGTTTTCCATGGTGGCTGCACCAGTTTGCATTCCCACCAACAGTGTATGAGGGTTCCTTTTTCTCCACAACCTCTCCAACATTTGTCACTTTTTGCTTTGGATATTTTTGCCATTCTAACAGGTGTAAGGTGATATCTTAGTGTCGTTTTGATTTGCATTTCCCTGATGATTAGTGATGACGAGCATCTTTTCATGTGTCTATTGGCCATCCTTATATCTTCTTTGGAGAAATGTCTGGTCATGTCCCCTGCCCATTTTTTGATCGGGTTATTTGATTTTTTGTTGTTGAGTTGTGTGAGTTCTTTATATAGTATGGAGATTAACCCTTTGTTGGATATATGACTTGCAAATATTTTTTCCCAGTTGGTGGGTTGTTTTTTTGTTTCAATCCTGTTTTCCCTTGCCTTGAAGAAGCTCTTTAGTCTGATGAAGTCCCATTTGTTTATTCTTTCTATTGTTTCCCTCATCTGAGGAGTTATGGTGTCCGAAAAGATTCTTTTGAAACTGATGTCAAAGAGTGTACTGCCTATATTCTCTTCTAGAAGACTTATTGTTTCAGGTCTAATCTTTAGGTCTTTGATCCATTTTGAGTTTATTTTTGTGAATGGTGAAAAAGAATGGTTAATTTTCATTCTTTTACATGTGGCTGTCCAGTTTTCCCAGCACCATTTGTTGAAGAGACTTTCTTTTCTCCATTACAGGCCCTCAGCTCCTTTGTTGAAGATTAGTTGTCCATACAAATGTCAGCACTTCTTTTTTTTTTTTTATTTTTATTTTTATTTTTTTCCTTTTTCTCCCCAAAGCCCCCGGTACATAGTTGTATATTCTTCGTTGTGGGTTCCTCTAGTTGTGGTATGTGGGATGCTGCCTCAGCGTGGTTTGATGAGCAGTGCCATGTCCGCGCCCAGGATTCGAACCAACGAAACACTGGGCCGCCTGCAGCGGAGCGCGCAAACTTAACCACTCGGCCACGGGGCCAGCCCCAAATGTCAGCACTTCTTAATCTCCAAATACAGAAGTGAAGAGGAGGGTGTCTCCTTCGTGAAACAAGGTGACCTCTTTCTTTTAGATAGATAAAACAATCTCTTCCTGTGGATTTCTACCCTTTTTGTTCTAAGGCATCTCACAAATGAACAATCTTGTTCATGGCAAAAGTTTTCCAAAGTGGTTACTTCAATCCCCAAATTTCCTTGGTGAAATTATGCCAGTCAGAGAGATAAACATATGTGTTGACATTACAGTGAGAAAACATGAAGGAAGCAGGTGCTTGGCCTGGAAGAGGCACGGTTTTAGACTGAGAAGATCCCAGGAGAATTGCAGTGTTCCAGAAGGGTGGCGCTTGTGTGACTTGGTGTCTCCAGATTTTGGCCAAAAGCCAATCGTCACCAATTATGTGCCAGGAATAAAAAACTCTTCTGATTCTGGGCAGATGAAACTAAACAAAGCAATTCTCAGGGATACAAAAATAAGATTGAGGAAGAAATTCACATAAGCTGTTTTTCCAAATTTTTTTATTGTGGTGAAATAACATAAAATTTACCATCTTAACTGTTTGGTTTTTTTTAAAAGATTTTATTTTTTCCCTTTTTCTCCCCAAAGCCCCCCGGTACATAGTTGTATATTCTTCGTTGTGGGTCTTTCTAGTTGTGGCATGTGGGACGCTGCCTCAGCGTGGTTTGATGAGCAGTGCCACGTCCGTGCCCAGGATTCGAACCAACGAAACACTGGGCCGCCTGCAGCAGAGCGCACGAACTTAACCGCTCGGCCACGAGGCCAGCCCCCCATCTTAACTGTTTTTAAGTGTACAGTTCAGTGGTATTAAATACGTTCATAATGTTCAACTGTCACTACCATCCATCTCCGTAACTCTTTTCATCTTGTAAAACTGAAACTCTGTCCCCATTAAACAACGACTCCGCACTCCCCCTCCCCCAGCCCCTGGCACCCACCATTCTACTCTCTGCCCCTATGAATTGCACTACTCTAAAGTACTTCCTATAAATGGAATCGTAGAGTATTTGGGTTTTTTTTGTAACCGGCTTATTTCATTTTGGATAATGTCTTTCAAGTTTCATCCATGTTGTAATGTGTCAGAATTTCCTTCCTTTTTCAGGCTGAATGATATTCCATTGTACATATGGACCACATTTTGCTTATCCGTTCATCCACTGATGGACACTTGGGCTGCCTCCACGTTTTAGCTGTTGTGAATGATGCTGCTATGAACACGGTGTACGAATCTCTCTCTGAGCCCTGCTTCCACGTAAGGTTTTCTAATGGTGATTCAAGGCACGTTTGTCCAAAAGATACTGGTCTCAGGAGAAACTTCTGAACCCCTCAGCCCCCAGGGCCAGCTCAGTAAAGATGTATCAGGGTTATGCTCATTCTCTCTCTATAGACTTTTCCTTCTGTTGCAAAATAACGCTCAACTATGTAACTAAATGTAACACTCATACTATACAAGTAGAAAGACCATAGGAGCAGGTGGTAAAAGGCTAGAAAACAATTTTACCAAGCAACAATACATATCAGATCAGATAAACAAAGTCCCGGGCATCCTTATTCCTAGGAAAACAAACAAATCCAATGCCAAAGAGCCTCACTGGAATTGAAATGTCTATGTTCAATTCACTGTGAACTTACTCCCAGGTGACTTAACTAGCTGGAGACACGAGGGGTTTCAGATCCGTGCACTATTACTGAGTTGACGGTCACAGTCCAGGGCAGCTAGAGCTTCAGCTGAATCCCAGCGAAGCCTGCATTTGGTCAAAGACCATCAGGACACAGCTATAATCAAACTAAGATGGGTTTATTGGCTTGCGGCAATGAGGGAGACCATACACCATGGGGAACCACGGAGTATCTGAAAAAGGAGTGTTAGAAATGTTATTATTGGATTTGAGCTTATGTTAGGTGGTTTTTTAGTTTTCAGTGCACAAGTCTTACACTTAGTTCATTAAATTTATTTCTAAGTGTTCTTGTTCTTTCTGATGCTTTGGCAAATGGAATTGTTTTCTTAATTTCATTTTTGGATTGTTCATTGCTAGTGTAGAAATACAATTCAGTTTTGTAATATTGATCTTGTATCCTGAAACCTTGCAGGTCTTATTTATTAGCTGTAATGGTTTTGTTGTGGATTCCTTGAGATTGTCCGTGTACAAAATCATGTCATTTGCAAGCAGAAATAATTTCACTTCCGTCTTTCCAATATGGATGCTTTTTTCTTGCCTAATTGCCCTGGCCAGAACCTTCCGTACAACGTTGAAGAGAAGTGGTGAGAGGGAACATCCTTGTCTTGTTCCTGATCCTTGGGAGGAAAGCTTTTAGTCTTTCACCATTAAGTATAATGTTAGCTGTGGAGTTTCTGTCCTTTACTGAGATGATCGTGTGGTTCTTGTCCTTTATTCTATTGGCGTGGTCTAATACGTTAACAGATTTCAGATGTTAAGCCAACCTTACATTTCTGAGATAAATCCCTCTTGGTCATGGTATGTAATCCTTTTGATGTGTTGCTGGATTTGGTTTGCTAGGATTTTTTACAGAATTTCTGAGTCCATATTCATAAGAGATATCAGTCTGTAGTTTTCTAGCGATGTTTTTATCTGATTTTACTTTTGGCCTCATCAAATGAGTTGCAAAATGTTCTCTCCTCTTTTGTAAAAGTTTGTGAAGGATTGCTATTAATTCTTTAGATACTTGGTAGAATTCACCAGTGAAGACATCTCATCCTGAGCATCTCTGTGGGAAGTTTAAAAATTATTAATTGATTAATAATTAATTTAAATTATTATTAATTAATTTCAGTAGTACGCAGAAACTTTGCTCCAATATAGCTCTGTTCCTTCTCTCCTCCTTTTCCCTATTATTGTCAGGCAAATTACATCTTTATACTTTATAAGTGCATCAAAACAATTTCATAATTATTGCTTTATGCAGTTGTCTTTTAAATTAGATAACAGAGGAAAAGAGTTACAAAGTATGTGTTTACACTGTCCCGGATCTTTACCTGGGTAGTTACCTCTACCTGCGTTCTTTATTTCTTCATGTGGATTTGAGTTACCAGCTAGTGTCCTTTCAATTCAGCGTGCACGAACCCCTTTAGTATTTCTTGTGGGATAAGCCTGTTAGTGATGTTTTTGTTTACCTGGAAATGTATTCCCTTCTTCCTCATTTAAAAAATATTTTTGCTTGTGGTAAAATACACATAACGTGTAATTTCTCCTTCATTTTTAAAGGACATCTTTGCTGGATGTAGAGTTTGTGGTTGGTGGTCATTTTCTTTAAGCGCTTGGAACACGTCGTCTCACTGCCCCCGGTCTCTGTGGTTTCTGCTGAGAAGTCAGCTGTTAGTCTGGTGCTATCCTTGTATGTGATGAGTTATTTTTCTCATGTTGCTTTCAGGATTTTCTCTTTGTACTTTAGCTTTTGACAGTTTGACTATTATATGTAGAGATATGGATCTCCTTTAGTTTATCCAACTTGGTGTTTGTTGAGCTCTTGGATGGGTGGATTAATGTTATTCACCAAATTTGGGAAGTTTCTTGCCATTACTTCTTTTTTTCCAGTTCATACTTTTGTAATTCTTTCAGAGGTACATGAAAAATAATCTGAATTATATATCTCCTAAAGGATCTTATTTTGCCCTCATACTTTAATACTAGATTGACTGAGTACACAGTTTTAGCTTAAAAAATTCCCCTCATAGATTTTATGATATCGCACCATTGTGTTCTAGTACCCGTGTTGACTGAGAAAACTCTGATGCTTCTCTATTTTTTCAGGTGATCTATTTTATGTCTTTAGAAGCTTCTTCTTTACCCTTGGAGTTTTAAATTTCCCCAGGGTCAATCAATTAGTCAAATAGTACGTGCATACTTTATGTCGGTTACGGTGACAGGGGGATACAGCCATGAACACTACAGATGGCATCTCTGCTCTTATTTATAGAACTTCCATTCTAATGGGGGAAGGAGGAAGACAAGTAACAAATACATAAATACGGGTTTCAGTGAACACAGTAAAGGGAATGAACAGGGTCTAATGTGAGAGAGTAACGTCTGGAGGACGGGGCTGCTGTTTACATAAAGTGCTCAAGGGAGCAGCTGATGCTAAATAAGCATAGCATGTGCAAATGCACTAAGGAAGGAAAGATGCATATTGAATTTTCAACATCAATCTTTCATGGCCTTTAACTTTCCTCTTCCATTGTCTATCTCTTGGTCTTTGGATCCTCATATTTAAGACACTTCTTCAAAATTATCTTCCAGATTACTAATTCTGTCTTCAATTGTGTCCATTCTACATATTCAGCCCTGTGTCTGCTGATTGCTCTTTTCACAGCAGCTTCTTTTTCAAAAAACTATTTTTTTAGAAAAGTTTTAGGTTTACTGCAAAATTGAGAGGAAGATACAGAGATTTCCCACACATAGCCTCCTCTTATTTTGTGAGTGTAGTATCAATATTTAAGAAGTTTCCATATTTCTTCGGTTATCTTTGTTTCCTCTCATTTGTTCCTGTTCCATTTATTATTAGTCCTTCTGTTTTGTGCCATTGGTTTTTCTTGAATGAATTAATTCAATACTGTATGCGCACTTATTGAGCACCTGCTATATGCCGGGCGTGGGAATGCAATGGGGAAGAAATCAAAGACATTGTTCCCTAGAAACTTACGTTGTAGCTGGGGAAACTGTGTAAAGAAATATGGAGATAACCTTATGAAGGGAAGTGACAAGTACTATGATGGAAAATAAAGGAGACTACAGAGGACAGAGGCCTTTAAGTAGAGAGACCAGGGTAGCCTCTCTGAGGGGTGATGTCTAAACAAAGACCAGAATGAAATGAGGGAACAAGCCACGTGCAAAGCGAACAAGTCCAAAGCCCCTGAAGTTGTGAATATGCTCGGCATGTGTGAAGAACCGCAAGGAGGCCAGAGTGGTGAGAGCAGAGTGAGTGAGGGGGACAGTGGTAGGAAGTGAGGTTGGAGAGGTGACAGGGGCTAGGTCTCACAGGGCCTTGTGGACCATGGGCTTTATGTGGTACCATGGACTTTACCTTTTATTCTTATGGGAGCCAGGGGAAAGGTCTAAGTAGATAAGGGACATTACTTGAGTTAGAGTAGGATCCCTCTGGCAGCTATGAGGAAAAGAGACTGTGCGGGGGCACAAGAGGAAGCAGGGCGACTAGCGAGGAGGCTGCTGGAGGGGCCAAATGGCTGAGCGTGGTGCTGGCAGTGGAGGGGTGAGAAGGGGTTGGATTATGGATCTATTTTGAAGGTGGAGCCAACATGATTTCCTCAGAGACTAGATGTAGGAGTGAGAAAGGAGGAGTCAAGGGTGCTTCATGGTTTTTTTTTTTTGTTTTTTTTTTTACAGGTTTTATTTTTCCTTTTTCTCCCCAAAGCCCCCCGGTACATAGGTGTGTATTTTTAGTTGTGGGTCCTTCTAGTTGTGGCATGTGGGATGCTGCCCCAGTATGGCCTGATGAGTCATGCCATGTCGGCGCCCAGGATTCGATCCTGCGAAACACTGGGCCATCGAAGTGGAGCGCGCGAACCCAACCACTCGGCCACAGGGTCGGCGCCTGCTTCATGGTTTTTGACCTGAGAAGCTGGGTGAATGATAGACCATTTACTGAGGTGGGGGAAACTGAGGGAGGAGTAGGGTTATTTTTGGTGGAGGGGCAGGCCTTGGAGGCAGTAAATCAATAGGTCAATGTGGGGGAGGTTAACATCCAAGTGGAAATGTCGAGGAGGCAGTTGGAGTTCGAATCTGGAGAGGCCCAGGCTAGAGATACGAATGAGGGAGTAAAAGTGAATAAATGCTATTTGAAGGAAAGAGTGACAGAGAGCTCTGGAGGATCTCACACCGGCTATTAAATGTTCCAGTCTGAGGCAACACACGCCACTTCCACTGACAACTCATGGCTCCCCTCAGTCCTGAGGAAGTGCGATCCTACCACGTGCCACGGTCCTGGAAGGGAGGAAAACATACCGGCAAACAGCATGAATGACCACCACCGCGAGTCAGTGGACTTGTTTTTACTTCTGCAAAACTTCCCCACTCTCCCCCGGCTGTTTGAGTTGTGCTTCCCTTGGCTCTTTTTTCCGCATAGCTTGATTCCATCTGCAAGCTCTCTTCTAGAGAATCCCTCAGAATATCTAGTCCCCTGATGGCTTCCTTTCTTGAAAAGCATCACCGAAGATTTTCTTTTTGGTGTACTTTTGGAGTTGCTTTGGTGGGATTTGGGGAAGGAAGGAAGGTAGATTGTGTGCTCACCAGACCATTTTGCTACCCTCTCCCAGAAAGCTTAAAAATACAGCAAATCAGAATGTGGTACTGCTGTGCTCCAGCCTCACCAGCCTGCCTTCATTCACAGCCTTGACACGCCACGCTGCTTCTCACCTTTGACCATTTCCTTGCGCCTTCCCTCTGCCTGAAATGCTTCTCCCTTATACCCATCTCCCTGGGTATCTTCTCCTCGACTTTTAGCTCTAAGCATAGACACCCTTTCTCAGGGGGAATTTTCCCAGACCCCTTCCACTATGGGTGGTAGATCCTCTTGCCACTGGGACTTGATGACGCCAGTGTAGAGGCTTAATCTGGTTAAGTGCTGCCAGACAAGTGTCCAGAAAGCTGCTCAGACTCTCGCCAACAGTACATGAAGGTTCCTATACCCCCACATGCCTGCCAACACTTTGTGCGATTCAGTTTTCTAATTTTTGCCAATATGATGGGTCTAAAGTAATATTTCACTATTTTAAAAAGAATTTTACTCCTCTAATCATTAGTAGAATTGAGCGCGTCTTCATACGCCTTCATAACTCCATGGGTTTCCTCTTGCGTAACCCATCTGTTCCTATCCTTTGTCCAGTTTTCTTTGGGGTTCCTGTCTTTTTCTTGCTGATTTCCTAAAGTCCCCTTCATATTCTGGATGTTTAACCTCTTGTCACTTCACACATAGCAAATATCATTACCCAGCCTGTCATGTCTATTAACTTTGTGTGTGGGGTCTTTCGTTAGACAGAAACTGTAAATTTTGATGTGTACATTGTCATTAACATTCTTCCCTGTGGTTTGTGCTTTTGAAGTTTTGTTCAAGATGTCCTTCCCCATCCCTAGGTCACATGATATATTTTCTTCCTTTAATTTATAGTTTTTTCTTTTCCATTAAGGTCTTTAACCCATCTGGAGTTATTGTTTGTATATGGCGTGAGGTAAGGCTCCAGCTAATCTTCCTAACACCGTCTACCTTCTGGCTTGGGAACACATCCTAACATCTGGTAGATAAAGCCCACCTTCGTCACTCCTCTTTTTCAGAATTGATTTAGCCATTCACAGACCTTTCTTCTTTTATATAGATATTTATTTATTGAGATATAATTCACATCCCATAAAGTTCACCATTTTAAAATGCACGGTTCAAAGGTTTTTAGTATATTTACTAAGTTGTGCTGTCATCACCACTATCTAATACCAGAACATTTTTATCACCTCAAAAGGAAACCCTGTACCCATTAGTAGTCACTCCCCATGCCATTCCATTCCCTCAGGACCTGGCAACCACTCCTCAATTTTCTATCTCTACGGACTTGCCAGTTCTGGACATTTCACATAAATGGATTCGTGCAATGTGTGGCTTTTTGTGTCTGGCTTCTTTCACTTAGCATATTTTCAAGTTTTACCTATATTGCAGCATATGTTGTTGCTTCATTTCTTTTTACAGATGACAATATTCCGTTGTATGGATACACCTCATTTTGTCCATTCATTTATCAGTTGATGGACATTTGGGTTGTTTTTACTTTTTGGCTATTATGAAAAATACACAAGTTTTTGTGTGGACTCTTTATATACATTTACAAATAAGTTTTATTAATTTTCCTTAAAATATTCACCTTGGACTTAAGTTGAGATTATATTGAAATTATATATTAATTTGGAGATAATTGAAATCTTTATAATATGAAATAGTCTCATCCTAGAGCATGAAATGTGTCTTCATTTATTCAGATCATCTTTTATACCTTTTAATGAAGTTTTAACATTTTCTCTATAGAGGTCTTATTTATCCCATTTATATTAGTTTTCTATTGCTATGTAACAATATTACCACACACTTCTCAGTTTAAAAACAACATACTTACAATAACATTAACTCACAGTTTCTCTGGCTCAGGAGTCAGGGCAGGGCTTAACTGGGTTCTCTGCTTAGGGTCTCACAAAGCTGAAATGAAGGTGTTGACTAGGGCTGCAGTTTCATCTGAGGCTTGACTGGGGAAGGATCTGCTTCCAAGCTCACTGAAGTTCTTGGCAGAATTCAAGTCCTTGTGATTGCAGGACTGGGGGCTTCGATTTCTTGCTGGCTGTCAGCTGAAGGCCAACCTCAGCTCCTAGAGGCCACCCTCTATTTCTTGCTATGTGAGGTTCCTCAAAGTGGCCACTTATTTCATTAAAGCCAGAAAAGGAGTGGGAGTTGCTTCACAAGATGGTCGTTTCAATCTCATTTTTAACATAATTATGTACAGGCAGTCATGTACATCTGGTCACCTTTGGTCATGCACACACTCAAGGAGAAGGGATTACACAAGGATGTGAACACCAGAAGGCAAGGATCATGGGAGCCATCCTAAGTGTATGTCCATTACACCATCCCTGGGTATATAACCTTTAGGTCAATAAGGAGATGAGTATAAGAATTTTCATTGTAAAGTTGTTTGTAATACTGAGGAGATGGAGGCAGTTAGAATCAATGAATTAGATATACTCACAGCAACATAAATGGATCTTTCTTTTCTTCACTTTTAATTTATGCCATTACCATACTTTGTTTTAATTCCAAAAGGAAGATATCTTTATTTTTATCTGATTATAATAGTAATACATATTCATTGCAACAGAAAACGGAGAAAAATGTAAAGGAGAAAGTGATAAACCATCATTTTATCACCCCACCCAGAAATAACCACTAATGTTCCTTTCCCAACATTTTTTCCCCTATGGATACACAAATTTTAACAAAGTTTTGTTTCTTTTGATGTATCATTTTAACTGGCTTGAAATCCCTTCTGAAACAATATATGGGTAAAATCTATCTATGTATCTATCCACGAATCTATGGGAAAACTAGTCGATTCAGACAGTAAAAGACAGAGGCAGGAGGAGGGTTGCAGAGATAAAGGGAGAGGCAGATGGGAGAGGAAGACAGAGTGAGCTGTGGGCACACAAGGGCAGAAAGAGAGCCTTGGAGAGATGATGATACTGACAAAGAAACGAGAGGATAGAAAGGAGCATTTATTGAGCTCTACTGAATGTCACTGTTATTAAACCTTCAAAGCTTCTCTGAGGGGCAGTTACTGGTAATCCCTTTATGCAGGTGAGCGGCTGAACCTTAGAATGGTGAACTGACCTGTTCACGGTCACATCACCTGGATTGAACCCATCGCCCTGTAAAGGGCCTGGCCCATAGTAGACGATCTGTAACTGTTTATCCGATGAACAATGTCATATATCTCCTCTCTAAGGAGGGAAAGATGGGGACCGGGCCCCCATTTCACTCCTCCGAGTCAATTTTTTCTGCCTGTCTGCTAAGGCGACAGCAAGGTCTGTTGCCCCGGCAACTGCCCTCGGACTGCCATGGCAACCGCCATCGCAGGCTCTTGCTCTCCACCTTGCCCCTTAGGCATCTCCATGGCGACGGGCGGGACAGAGGGGTTGCGGGAGCTCGGATGCCGCGCCTGCGTAGAGTGCGGGAGGGGGTGGGCAGGGGAGGGCAGGGCTCCGCGGTGTGCGCAGCCGCAGAGCACCGCAGCTTTGCCCGCTAGCCCGAGCGCTGCGCATTTGCCAGCCAGTCCGCCCGTCCGGAGCCCGGCTCGCTGGGGCAGTATGGCGGGGTCGCCGCTGCTCCGCGGGCCGCGGGCCGGGGGCGTCGGCCTTTTGGTGCTGCTGCTGTTGGGCTTACTTCGGCCACCCCCCGCGCTCTGCGCTAGGCCAGTAAAGGTGCGACCCCGGTCGGGCACCGGGTGGGGGTCGGGGGGAGGATGCTACGGGCGAGGGTCCGTGCTCGGCTGCTGGCCCCTCATCCTCGCTGGGCCCAGCTCCCGGGACATGCAGAGAGATCGGCCAGGGTGGCCTGGGGTCCAGCCTCCAGTCCGCGTCCAGGCCATGCTGGGCTGGGTCTCTGGGTGTACGGGTTGCAGTGTCCGGAGCTCGGCCAGCAGCCACGCCCTGCCCATCCCTCCGCACTCGGCTCTGGGCTTGGCCTCGCCTCCCCGCCGCCAGTGGCGCTGTCCATGGGACTAGCGTGCTTTAAGGAAGGGAGTGTGTGCATCGGTATGTGTGCGCATGATGTGATGACAGGGGCATGAGGATGTTGGTGTCCTTGTAAGTGTGTGTCCTTTGGTGCGAGCGCTTCCTAGGGTCCATACAAAGGTGCCGTTGTTGGTCCGGGTGTGCAGTGTGTGTGATGCTGAGGATGCTTCTGTGTTTGACTTTTCTCAGCGACGTTCGTATGTGCGAATCCTATGGTGATGGCATGACCTATGGGCGTGTCTTTCTGTGTGTGTGATTTTGTTTTTGTTTGAGAAGGAGTGGTCTTTGCATCTCCGTGTGCACATCCCATTTTGGTTCAGTTGGACTGAGTGACTAGGATTTTGTATGTGTTCATGAGGCCATTTCTCCCTGTTTCTTTGTGGAGCTGTGTCATTGTGGGGAGAGGAGCCATGATGTCATTGTGCTGCGTTGTGTCTTGAAGGGTGGTGCGTGTCCTGGCATCTGGGTAGCTTGGCGATTGTAACTGCAGGAGCAGCCGTGGATGTGAACGTGTGCAGTTCCTTGCATGTGAATGTGGCAGGGTTGGGTTGCATATGTGACATCTCAAGGCATGTCAGTCCCTGTGAGTGTGTGATTCCCTGGGGGCTGAGGGCTAGTGGGCATCAAGGGCACTTGGAGCACATCCTCCTCTAACTCTTCAGGACGCTCTGCGTCAAGGATAGGGGATTTTTAAAATTATTAAATATTTTATATATATATATATATATGACGTAATAGATTTAACGTATATGTACGATGTAAGGAATAATGATAAAATAACCCCCATGTATACCCGCCACTCAATTTGACCAACAGTGGGAAGCCCCCGGGTGCCCCTCCCCACAGCAGCTCCTGTCCTCCATAATCATTATCCTGTCTTTTCTGTTCCTTGATCCTTTACTTTTTTTTGTAGCTTGTCACATATCTGTGTATCTCTAAACAATATCTTGTTTAGTTTTTCCTCGCAGAAATGGACTCAAACTGGGCATCTGGCTCCTGGTGGTCACTAGGGGTCACTAGGAAGTCATCAGGCTGTCTGGTGGTCTCGGGGAATCTGCAGTGGAATTCTGCAACTTGCGTGGGTTTTTTTGCTCTCCTTTGGCTGTGAGAGTCGTCTACACTGAAGTGTGTGGCTGTAATTCACTTATTTTTATTGCTGCATCATGTCATATCCTATGAGTATATCAGGAGTATATGAGTAGATCATGGTTTGTAGATGCCTTCTCAATACGTCCATAGATATTTGGATTATTTCCAGGCTTTTCTTTCTTTTTTTCCTTCTGTCCACTTTTATGCTATTGCAAACAGTGCTGCTGTAATTTTCCCTGAACTGTGTCCAGTAGTATATGTACACCAGCTACTCGGGGGTATAACACCCCAGGAGTGGGTCATAAAATGTCTTTTTAGACATTGCCGAATTGTTCTTCAAAGTTATTTTGGCAATTGAATTCCCACCAGCAATATATGAGAGTTTTTATTTTTTCCACATCCATGTCAACACTGGACATTATTAGACTTTCTGATTTTTGGCGATCTTCTGGATGTATAATGCATACTATCTCACTGGCATTTTAATTTGCATTTCCCTGATTACTAATGAGGTTCACTATTTTTTGTTCGTTTAGTAACTGTTTTTGTTTCCTTTTTTGTGAACCACTTGCTCATCAGTTTTGCCCATTTTTGTATCAGTTTGGTTTTTCCTTACTGCTTTCTAGGCCTTCTTCGTGTGTTGGTTACTAATCCGTCCCTGACTACTTGTATTGCAGGCATCTTCAACTCTGGTTTTACTTTTCATTCTTTTTATGGTGTCTTGGGATAAAAAGAAAGTCTTAATTGTAATGTAGTCAAATTTATTTGTCTTTTCCTTTCCATTGTTCCCAAATTTGGCTCGCTTGTTCCTGCAAGATTATTGCAGGAGTCGATCTTGCTCCCCTGCTCTGCAGTGCCCCCTCTGTCACGTGGCAAAAGCCAGTATGCGTGGATCAGTTTCTAAGCTCTGTTCAATCCTATTGCTTCCTTCTGCTGTGTGGAGTCTGCTGTTTAACTTGCCCGTTTAATTTTTAATTCTATTTAAAT
Organism: Equus quagga; assembly: GCF_021613505.1. NCBI lineage: Eukaryota > Metazoa > Chordata > Mammalia > Perissodactyla > Equidae > Equus > Equus quagga. Next base: position 83,448,487 of record NC_060276.1, read on the forward strand.
TATATTTCTAGATGTTCTCTATGTTTCTTTTTCAAATCTTCATGGTCATTTTTATGGTCTTTTGTTCCTTGCTCACACTTTTGATATCCTGTTATTTCTTTAAACTTACTGAAATCATTTCAAAACTGTCTGAACTGAGAATTAGTCACTGGATAATTCATTCTACAGATAGACTTGCACACGTGCCAAGTGGCACACGAACAAGGCTATCCATTCCGACATTATTTATAAGAATAGCAAAAGATTGGAAGCACCCTAAATGTTCATCAGTTGAAGACTGGTTAAATAAACCGTTGCACAACCATACAAAAGGGATTCAATGCCCAAGAAAGAAAGAAAAAGGGAGAGAGAAAGGATGCTGTAACGTACTGAGCTAGATATAGATTCCAAAAAGCAAGCTGCAAAACAGTCTGCTACCTTTTGGGTAAAAGAAGTGGACAATAGGAACCTATAAAATGCGAATATAGGTTCCTGTTGCCCACAAAGTTAATATAGAAAAATCTATAGCTGTCTTGGGCATCTCCAGAGGCCTTAGGGGTGTCTGGGGATATTTGAGGGGCCACGGTGCCTTTAGTGGCATCTGAGGATGTTTAATGAGGTCCACGGATCCCCCCGGGTTGCGGGTCCCTGGCTGGCCTGACGGATGTTGACGACACCTTTCTCCCCACCTCATCTTCCCGCAGGAGTCCCGCAGCCTGGGCGCAGCCTCGCCGCCCATGGCTGATGCTGGCGCTCCCCGCCGCTTCCGGCGGGCAGTGCCCCGGGGAGAGGCGGCGGGGGCCGTGCAGGAGCTGGCGCGGGCGCTGGCGCACCTGCTGGAGGCCGAAAGGCAGGAGCGGGCGCGGGCGGAGGCGCAGGAGGCCGAGGATCAGCAGGCGCGCGTCCTGGCGCAGCTGCTGCGCGTCTGGAGCACACCGCGCACCAGCGACGCGGCTCCGGGCCTGGAGGACGACCCCGACGCGCCCGCGGCGCAGCTCGCCCGCGCCCTGCTCCGCGCCCGCCTCGACCCTGCCGCCCTCGCAGCCCAACTGGTCCCCGCTCCTGTCCCAGCCGCGGCGCTCAGACCCCGGCCTCCGGTCTACGACGACGGCCCCACGGGCCCCGACGCCGAGGACGCTGGCGACGAGACGCCCGACGTGGACCCCGAGCTCCTGAGGTACCCGGGCGAGGGGTGGGCAGGGGGAGGGCGCCTGCATCCAGGGAAGAGGAGGGCGAGGGGCTGCGGGGGCCTGCTTCGCCAGGTGGAGGTGCGAACACCTAGGTCCTGGGACCCTGGGTGTGGGGGCAGAGATTCCTGGCTGGGGGGACAGAGGAGGACGTGGACTCTCGGTCCCGGGGAGGAGGCTAGGATGCCCGATTTCTGGGGAGAGGAGTGGGAGGCGAAGAAACTACAGTTTCTATAGGCGGGGATGGGATGGGAGGCGGGGACTTCTGTCTCCTGACCGCAAGGAGTTGGGGACGCCTGGGTGGGGAGGAGGCTGGAGATGGCCAGGTCCCCAGGCAGTATGGGGTTGCAGGGCCATCTGGGTCCTAGGGCCCGGGCGCTGATTCGCGGACACATCCTCTCCGCATTCCGCTCTGGCTCCCCCGCAGGTACTTGTTGGGGCGGATCCTTGCGGGAAGCGCGGACTCCGAGGCCGTGGCTGCCCCGCGCCGCCTCCGCCGCGCCGCGGACCAGGATTTAGGCCCTGAGGTGCCCCCTGAAGGCGTGCTGGGGGCCCTGCTGCGCGTGAAGCGTCTGGAGACCCCCGCGCCCCAGGCGCCGGCGCGCCGCATTTTGCCGCCTTGAGCACCGCCTGTATCCTACGCGCCCAGGACCACCCCTCCCCCGACACCCCGACTGCTCCCCGCCAGCCGCAGTTGCTGCCCTTGAACCCCAAGATCCCCACCCCTGGCCCCACAATAAATACGATCTGAAGCAGCTATGTGCTTGTCTGTGTGAGTGGCAGTTTCTAGGGAGCTAATGGCTTGGGTGGTGATGGCCACCCTCAGAGAAGGGCAGAGGGACCCCTGCCCTGGGCCCCTCACTTTAGAGACTCCCCCCCCCCCCAGTCTATGCCTCTCCTCATTGTCCGTATAGACAATGGCAGTGCCCACCCAGATCCTGTGCCCCACTTTTGGGTGGGCCTCACTGGGGTGTGGGGAGCCCAGAAGGCTTTGAGGCCACTTTTCAAGACCTGCAGCAGCATCTTCCGAGGGTGCCTCCTCCTGAGGACCAAGGGGTGGCTGTTTGTGAGGCATGCGAGTAGAGCTTGGGCTGAGCTGGCTGGCACGGGACACACGAGCGCCTCCTAATATCGGGATGGGCTGCGGGCCGGGGGGGGGGGGGGGGGGGGGG
>NC_060276.1:83451224-83479985 GCF_021613505.1 Equus quagga
ATGGAAAGCTGGAGTCCGGAACTTAGAACCTGGGCCTTCAGTCATTAAGAAAATGTACTGGTCAAGGTAGGAGGCTAGGATGTATTTTGTTTACGTTTGTTAGCTGGATTTGTAAGGTTTCAACATTTAGTTACATAGTGTAGAGGCTGCTCTAGCTGCACTCTTGCCCCAGCCCTGAAGATACTGGAAGTCGGTGAGGTGGTAGCTGGTTTGTGGTCATGGCCTTTGCGCTGGCTATTCCCTTCGCCCCCAGTTATCGACAAGCTTTTGCACAAATGTTACCTACTCAGTAAGGCTTTCTTTGACCTCCCCGTCACTCTTTATTCCTTCCCCTGCCTTTAATACATAGCCTTACGTCATTCCTACAAGGGGAGGGGTTTTTAAGTGTCTTGTTTGCCTCTATATCCTTTGCACCCAAAGCAGAGCCTGGCACACAGTGGGCCTCCCCCCATTTCTTGAATGAAAGAATTCCCACAATTCAAGTAACATTCTCCCCAGTCTCACTCCCACCCACAGAACTCTCTGCATGGAGGCAGCTTTCAAACCTAAGAACACCATTTATTTGATTTTGCACAAAATCTCTCAATTTGACATAACATAACCAACACTACACCCCACATTGCCAAAAAGCCCCTCACCGAATGAAAACCTTCCTAAGAGGGATCCCTTTATCCCAGTACACCACAGTGTCCCACACAGCTAGTTGTGCAACAGGTCTCACGTGAAGCAACCACCACCTTGGCCTGGAGGGGGGGGTGGGGTCCACTTTTCTTGACCAGGACCCTCAGGCCACGCTGCAGCCACAGCGGCAAGTGGCCTTCCGGTGCCGGCCCTTACCCCCCCGGGGCCGGGCCGCGGCCTCCTTTGCCATGGCCTCCCGGACCCTTTGGATCTCATGGATGAGCAGGGAAAAGGCCTCCTCTACACCTTGCCGTGTCTTGGCTGAGGTCTCCACAAAGGGGGCCCCCCAGCTCTTCGCGAGGGCTACAGCGGCGGCGTGAGCATCTCCGGTGCTGGTGACGAGGTCACACTTGTTGCCCACAAGGACGAGGGGCTGGGTGTGGCGAGGGCCCCAGGTGGCCCATATCTGCTGCAGCTGGGCCAGAGACGAAGGGTCATCGAGGGCAAAGACCCCCAGCACACCATCCCCAATAGCCAGGCACTGGTCACGCAGGGCCCTATGAGTGGCCTGCCCTGCCGTGTCCAGCACATTCAGAATGCAGCCTCCATGGCCGAGGGCCACCTCCTTCCAGTAGGAATCCTGGATCGTGGGGTCGTGGTCTTCTACGAAGCACTGGTGGTTCAGCTGGATGGTCAGCGCACTCTTGCCCACGCCACTCGCGCCCACCACCACCGCCTTGTACTCGGGCAGCTGCTTCTCAGCACCCCTGGGGGTGCCCTGAGCCGTGGAGCTCTCCTCCTGGGAGCTAGGGCTCCACGTGCCCAGGCCCAGATCAACCGTGCTAGGATTTGTTGGCAGCGCCATGGCCCCGGCAGGCAGCTCAGGGAAGAGATGGAGACAGCAGACCCTGCACGGGGAGGAAGAGAAGAAAGACAACGGGGGGTGGGGAAGGGGGGAGATTAGGCAAGACCATTTGGGGGCAAGGGGACAGCTCGGTGTCATTGAATCAACACTTATTGAGTGCCTAGTGTGTGCTCATCACCTTCTGATATGCTATCTATGTTATTTATGTTGTTTATTCTCTCTCTCTCTCATTCCCTTCTGCGACATAAAGTCTGTGAAAGAAGGATTTTTAAACAGCTTTATTGAGATATAATTTATATACCATAAAGTTAGCCTAGTTAAAGTGTACAATTCAATTTTCGTTAGCATATTTCATGGAGTTGTGCAACCATCACCATAATCTAATTTTAGAGCATTTTCATCACCCCAAAAGAACCCCGCTGCCCATTAGCGGTCCCTCCACATTCTGGAGGGAGGGCAGGGAATCCGTCGGTTTCCATTTCGGATTGTGTCTCCATTGAACCCCAGCCCGGCACGGGGCCTGCCACAAATTGCATGCTGAGCGACATTCCTGCCCCCAGGGAGCTTATGTTCTAAAAGGGGGAGACAACAAACCAAATAAATAAGCAAATTGAGGTCTGTTAGCCATTACCATTAGAATCTAGTCTTTATTACTTACTGAACATACAGCTATTGAGAACTTATTGTGTGGCAAGGACAAAGACGTGGGGAAAGAAGTGGATAACAAACTCTGGCCCTCCTGGACAGGACATTCTAGTCAGGAAGACAGACAACAACACGGATAAATCAGTAAAGTATCTTTCCCCAATAGGTGGTAAGCACGCAGAAGGTGCTTTGTTAATGTTGGGCATTTTTATTATAATTTAATTTTCATTCAACTTGAGAATCTTCCTGCATGCCAGGCATTGTGATGAGTGTAGGGATGGGGGGGTGAGGAGTGGGGGGGGGGGGGGGGGGGGGGGGGGGGGGGGGGGGGGGATACGGCAGTGAACAAAACAGACTGAAGTCCCTGCCCTTGGGGGGATTAGATTCTGGAAGTAAGAGATAATAAACAAGATAAGGAAGTAAATGATCATGCAGTTAAAGAGGATGGGCACACAGCAGGTGCTCAGTGTGAGCTATTAATAGAAAATCACCATTAATTCATTCAATACACATCCCGGTCCTAGTTCAGTGTGTGGTCTCAGGAAATGCATCATAATGGCTGCTGCCACAGGTCTCTCTGGCAACCCGGGAGCAGAGGCAGTTGGGGGGCAGATGGTGGGTTTGAGGTGTCCATGGGGCTTCTGTTGAGTTGGGATATGGAGGTTGGGGTGGGGGTGGGGGCAAGGTCCCAGATGGGGATCCAGTTATGGGACCCTCTGCCCAGAGAAGTCCCTGAAAATAGTTATGGGATGTGCTCGCCCAGAAAGAAGGGGGCCATGATGAGGAGAGAGGTAAGCAGAGGACAGAGCCCTGGGGGTCCCCAAGCGCTTGGGGGACAGAAAGAGGGAGAAGACCTAGCTGCGCGGACAGAGTGAGGGGAGGGGGTGAGGACGGAAGAGGCGAGGACCACTGCAGCAGCCCGGGGCAGCGATGGCGGGGGACACGAGGGGAGGACGGGCTCCCGCCTTCTCTGAGGGTGGAACTAAGTGGCGGGGTCCGCTGAGAGTCAGAGGCCGGGCAGGGCGAGGCCGACCCCTCAGTTCGGGGCCCGGGCCGCCAGAAACCTGCGGGCGCCGCCTGAGGCAGGGGACGTGCGAGAAGCGCACTTCCCTCTCGGCGAAGGTCGCCGCGACGATGCTGAGGCCGTGAGAGCGGCCGAGGGCTCAGCACGGCCGGAGCCGCTCACCGCCCCCGGCCCGCCGACGCCCGGCGAGCGCGGCTGCCCAGCGCGGCCACCCGCCGACGGGAGCAGCAGGCCACAGCCCGTCGGAGCCGCCCGAGACGCTCGGCCCTCGGCTCAGGGCGCTCGGAGCCACTTGCCGTGCCAGCGCTACGAGAGTGCCATCAGAGGACCCTCGGGCCCCCGCGACCCCCCAACCACTGCCCCCGGCCCGCCTTCGGGCGGCCCCCACCAAAAGGGAGAGCCGGCGACCCCGCGCCCTCGCGCTGGCGCGGCCCGCCTCGCCGGGCCACACTTGCTTGGGCTGCGCCAGGTGAGGCGCGGAGCTCGGGCCGGCGAGTGGCCCGAGTCTCACCCAACAGCGCGCCCCGCTCCGTCTGAACTCTCTCGCCCGGTCCCCCTGCTGCGGAGGGCGCGGCGGGGAAGGGACGACCCCAACCCCGAGTCGTGGTCCCGCGGTCCCGCTGCCCGCCCGGCGCGGGTACCCTCACCCAGCTCGGTCTCCACAAAGCCGCCGAGTGAGGGGCTGGCGGGCCCCTGAGAAGGGGAGGCGGCAGGGGAAGGACCCCTCACAGCCCACCTCGGCCGCGCCCCCTCAGCCCTCCGGGGAAAGCTCTCCCAGGTGCGGCTGGGGCTGGGGGCCCGGGAGGCCCGGCTCACCTCTGTCCCGGGAGAGGCAGTTGCGCTGGGACCCGAACCCGCCGCAGCTCTGACAGGACCGACCCGGAGGAGATGCTCCCACCCTGGCCCAGCGCGGGGGGGAGGGGGAGGGGGAGGGAGGACGCATGCGCACGGAGGCCCGCCCTCAAGCCCCTCGGCGCACCCCCTCCTCCCGGGCCCCCGCCCACCCGCGGGGTGAGTGCAGGGTCACGCCCAGCCAGCAAGTGCGCAGGAAGGAGGTCTTCTGGGGGTGCGCTGCACGCGGCCAGACCTCGCTGTGTGCCCCTGAGTCCTGCTGCACCCTTACCTTGCCCCCATCTGGGATGTGACTGAGTGTTGTTAGTGTGTGGAGGGTGTCAGATTTTTGACCTGAGCGGCCAGGCTTTGGGAAATGTTTTGTGAAGGCCTCTTTGAAGCCACGGAGCCTGTGCTGCCTCAAGCAGGCCTTTTGGTCGCCTGGGAGAGGGTTCTCTCTGGTCCTGGAGGGAAAGAGTTGCAGGAGAAGGGTTATTCTGCAGGGTAGTAAGAACCTGATTCGAGGTGGATGTGTGTCAAAGTCAAACATTTCCCAGACTCCCTTGCAGCTATGGCAGTCATGTGACACAGTTGGACCAATGAGCTGTAAGCAGGAGTTATTGGGCGGGGCATCCAAAATGCTCCTTAAAAGGGGGATGACTGAGCTGGCTGCTTCCCTTCCCCACACGCCTTCTTGACTGGGCAGGGCTCTGGTGGTCATCTTAGGGTCATAAGGTGGGCTTGAATAAAAGTGTAGGAAACCTCAGCCCTGACTCCTTTGAGTGGCCAAAGAAATTCTCATTAGGTGGGAGAATTAAAACCCTCAAATGAGCCTCCAATTCCCCAGCCCTTGTCAATGGTAGGCACTCCTTCCCCCAGGAAGCTACCTAGGAGGACCAAATCTAAGTATGTTAAACCTGGACCTCCCCCACTGCCCCAATCAGGACAAAAGACAGGTGGCAAGACCAAGCTCTGGTGAGGATGCTTTCTGACAGTTTTGCCTTCTCAGCCCAGGGTGCAGCTGGGACCAGCTGCGAGGCTCCTATTTCTATAGCAGGCACTCATTTTCTCATGGATTCCACCTTCTAATCTGTAGTGGAGCCAGTCAAGCTGCTTGCTCTATTTCCAGTTAGTTTTTTGAGCACTGATGTGCAGGGGGTTGACCTGATAAAGACCCATATCCTTGTCCCTTCATTACTCATCAGCCCTGTTGGCCAGGGGTATGGGGTTCCCCACCCATTCAAAATTAGAAGGCTTTCTCCAGGTTTTGTAACAGCTTGTACTTTATTACATATGCAACCCCGCCATACCTGCCAGTTGACCCCCCCCTCTCTCCAAAGTACCTCCTGGGGCCACTGAGCTGCCCCCCTGTCCTTCTGGGGCAGAGTAGATAGAGTCCCTTGAGCAGGCTGTGGGCAGGGGTAGATCCACAATTGATTATCACAGTCCTCTTATAAGTATTTATACTTAAATCAGCACCCTTGGGGAGTTGTAAAGGGTCCCAGGATGGGATGGAGTGAAGCTGCCCCTCATCCACGGTACAGCTTGGATGAACTAAGGCCAGTCTATCCTGGGCCTCAGAAGGTGGAGAAGAGGAGCACGTCCTGGGATTTAGTGTGAGTGGGGCATGCCCTCCCCAAACTTGTTCTGGTGGGCGACGTTCTTCGCATCTAGGAGAGCCTGGGAGGAGGAGGCAAGAGAGGCTAGGTAAGAGAGAGTGAGGACCCCCCCTACCTCGGCCAAGAGGCTGCCCTCACTCCAGCCCTCAACCACCCTGTTTCCTGGACTACCCCACCCACATGCAGAAGGGTCTCCACTCTCCCCTTACCCAATCACAGAAGGTATCTGTGCATGGGGGGTGTGAGTGTGCACACATTAGAGGGTCTGCCCAGGGTCTACCTGGTGGTGGACATAAGCCTGACAGTAGTAACACCAGGTAGACAGGTCGACGTAGCTGAGGACCAGAGGGTGTCCTGAGCCTTCATGGTGTTGGAGCATATGGGCATTGATGTAACGACCACAGTAGACCTGAGGCGGGGGAACGAGTGTCGGATAGGGATCAGCACCTACCTGCAGTTTACTCCTGGGCCAACCTCCACCCCATCCCCTTCCTCTGCTGCATACCTGATGGCAAGACAGACACACCCAGTTCTCCTGGAGTGCTCCACAGTCCTGACAAGGTTGGGTCACGTCCAGGCCTGTGTCAGGTACGGGGCTTACTGCCACCAAATGAGGACACCAGGGCAGTGGTGTCACGGCATAAAACATGGCCTGGGGTGGGTGAAACTGAGTAAGCTGGGGACTCCAACTCCCCATTATAGGTTCCTACATCGCATGCTCCTACCTGGAGGTACAAATGGGCAAGAGATGGAAACGACAGTCCCAGCCCCTCCCTGAGCTCACCTGGTCAGTGTCGGCATTGTCCCCAAAGCTCTGCATCAGCACTAAATCATCCATGTCTTGACCTCCAGTTGCCTCTCCTAGTAGTCTCTCCTCTTCAGGGCTCTGAGATTCTGGTGCCTCCTGGACACACAGAGGCAAGAGATGTATCCGAGATGCCCAATTCTTGCCCCTACTTCCCCCTACCTGGGTGCGGTGGGCATTACCTGAGCCTCGTTGTCTAGTTCCAAGGTCCTGAGATTCCCAATCAGCTTACTAGGGGATATGTGGGGTGGGTCTCCTTCCACAGGTGAGGCTGGGGGAGTCTGGTTGTCAGTGCTTGAGGCTGGAGGGACTTGGATCAGCTCAGCTCCCCTGACAGCCTCTGAGGTGGTCTGATCCAGCGTGGTTACTCCTGTGGTTGTCTCTGAGGTGGTCTGGTCCACTGTGGCTACTCCTGGGTTTGCCCCCAAGGTGGTCTGGTCCAGCGTGGCTCCCCCCATGGCTGTCTCTGAGGTGGCCTGGTCTAGCTTGGCTTCCCCCGTGGCTATCTCTGAGGTGGTCTGGTCCAGCGTGGCATCCCCTGTGGCCATTTCTGAGGTGGTCTGGGCCAGCGTGGCTTCCCCTGTGGCTGTCTCTGAGGTGGTCTGGTCCAGCGTGGCTTCCTCTGTGGCTGCCTCCAAGGACTTGTCCTGAGTGAGCTCCACCACAGCTGTCTCTGACTTAGTCTGGCCTGCAGTAGACTCTTCTACAGATGATACTGAGGTGGCCTTCCCCCTGCCTGCATCCAGAATGTTCCCTTCTGGTGTGATCATCTCCTTGGCTGACCCAGGATTGGCTGGTTGGGGTGCCTTCTTGGTGATCAACAAAGAACTGGATGGTCCCTCCTTGTCTTCGACCTCTGGAACCATGGGAGGGAGATCCTTGAGTGTGGGTACTATCCCCTCTCCTGCCCTCTCCCGAGCCCCCCATAATCCCCAATTCCCCATGCCCACTCACTTGTGATCTGCAAGCTGCGCCAGTATCTGCGATGGACTTGGATGGTCTCAGTGATGGAGGCCAGGGCCCCTGCTAGTGGGGGCCGTGTCAGGGTCAGCAGAGGTGGTGGGTCCCCAAGGAGGGAGCGGGTGCAAGCGGCCATGGACTCTGAGATGGATGTCAGATTATAGCCACCCTTTGTTAAGGAAAAGGGGAGGGAAAGGTATGAGGAGGGTCCTCAGGGAATTTGGGAGGCAAGATATCCTGCCTCCCAACCCCTCTTCAGAGCCCCGCAAGTCTGGAGGGTGGGTACTGGGGACAAGTGAGTAGAACCCACATCTGTCAGATGGGCAGCACCCATTGTGTGAGGTGGTTGTTAAGAGGGATAAACTGTGATGTAAAGTGCAAGATAATAATAACCACAGTAACGACAATACTGACGGTAACATTACTAACAGCTGACATTGATTAAGCGCTTGCTGTGTGCCAGACCCTTTTCTAAACACTTTATGCATGTTAATTCACTTACTCCTCACAACCACATTTGCTCAATCAGTACAGGAACCTGTCTCCACAGTATGGAAACCCCTGGCCGCACCTCTACAGAAGTCCCTACCCCGACCTGGTACAGGAACAGCTGGTGTTTCTACACGAACCCCTGTCCTGACCTGGTACAGGTCACACTCTTTCTCACACTCCTTTGGAACTCCAGTTTCTGCTCTTTTTACAGATCGGAAGCTGAGGCTCAGAGTGGTTGGATGACTCGTCTGAGGTCATAACAGCTGGTAAGAGGTGGTGCTGAGGCTGGAACCTGGACTATCTGATGAAAGAGTCCATGTTCTTAACCGCCACCCTGCCCTGCCTGAAGCAGTCCTAGGCACACTGTGGGACTTTTTTACCAGCCCATTAATTTCACTGTGACTTATTGTCCTCATCTGTAAAGTAGTAAAAGTAATAGCACACGAAGTTGCCAAGAGAGTTAAACTAGTATATGAACAACATATAATAATAGTAAGCTACAGAGTTCATACAGTGCTGACCATATGCAGGCACTCTCCCATGGTTAGCCAGCCTTATCTTACAGATGAAGAAACTAAGGCACGGGGGCGGGGGCACTGAGTAATTTACAAAAGGTCAGTGAATTTTTCTCAGGAACTTGTTGGAGGCAGTTCAAGGAGTGGTAAAAGCATAGCCTCTAGAGCCAAGCTGCCTGGCTTTTCAAGCCCTGGCTCTGCCATTACTAAATGTGTGACCTCGGGCTAGTCACTACACCTCTCTGTGCCTCAGTTTCCCTGATATTGAGAGAGGAAAACTATGAGGTCAGCAGACTCTACCTCAGAAAGCTTCTTTGTCAAGTAAACAAATTAATAATATATTTAAAGTGCTGAGAAGAGTGTTTTGCACGTAGTGAGTGCTCAATTAAAGTTGTTAATGCTGGTATTATTATTTTTTTCGCTGAGGAAGATTTGCCCTGGGTTAACATCTGTTGCCAATCTTCCTCTTTTTCTTTTGCTTGAGGAAGATTTTCCCTGAGCTAACATCTGTGCCAGTCTTCCCCTATTTTGTATGTGGGTTGCTGCCACAGCACGATCACCAATAAGTAGTGCAGGTCTGTGCCTGGGAACCAAACCCAGGGTGCCAAAGTGGAGCGCACCGAATTTCACCAGTAGGCCACGGGGCCAGCCCCTATGCTGGTGTTATTATTAATGCCCATTATGTGCCAAGAATCCCAGGTGGGGACACTCAAAGGAGATTTTAAGAAATTACCCCAAGTGTTGCAGGCAGCCAGCAGAAAGGACAGGACTCCAGGTCTTCCAAACCACCCTCCCCCCTGCGGGAAGAGGGCCCAAGAGAGTTACCTCTAGGATTAGGATAATGTGGCCATTGGCAAGGCCCATCAGCAGGTGGGTGAGGTGGGCATAGCCCTCAGGCGACACCTGGCAACCACCCAGTGGGTCACCCCGTGCAGCGTCAAAGCCAGCTGAGACTAGCACCAGTTCTGGGTTAAACTAAGGCAAGGAGAGAAAAGATGCATGGGCATGAGGGTGGGGGCATGGGTAGGCAGCAGCTGAGGAAGACCCAGAGACACGGAGACAAGGACAAATGAAGATATAGAGATGCAAGTCAGAGAGAGGGAGACATGGGACCTGGAGACTGGGAAACACAAGACCAGAGCCCTGAAAATAGGAAGGGGAGGATGTGGAGACACAAGACGGAGAGACACAGAGACATGGAGACAGATTAACAGAGATGTAAACACACCAAACACAGACTTAAGAGACATGAGACACAGAGACATGGAGACATTTCTAGAAATGGATGGATGGGGATATGAGACAGAGTCATGAGACAGAGAGATACGAGACAGAGACATGAGATGTGGAGGCTCAGAAGTCAAGAGACAGTGACATGGGACACAGGCACACAATACAAGTGCCACACACAGAAGATGGTCACATATAGCCACATGTACTCACATACAATCAGACAGGCCCATACAGACCAGACTACACATTGTACTAGTCACACACACATACATAGTTTCTCACAAAGGGGACAGTGATACACAGCCACCCCTGCACAGACACAATCATACACACGCCATCATCACACAGTCACACATACACTGTTGTGCCCATAGGAGGTGGCTGCTTGCACAGAGGCACACATGTACACACAGAAGGTAGTCACAGCCACCATGCATAGTCAGACACGCATACACATCTGAACATGCATGCTTACACAAAGGTCACAGAGATGGTCCTCACATTCATCTGCCCTCAGAGTCAGTCACACCCATACGACCCACCACACATACACACACACACACACACACACACACACACACACACACAATACACATGGAGAAGGTGGTCACCTACGCCCGCTCATGCAGTTAGGCAAATATATATAGGCCACGTCCAGCCAGAAAGAGACACATAAACAGCAATGGCAGACACAGACAGAAAGGCGACTGTCACGCATAGCCTCCCACATGCAGAAAGTCACCAGTAGCTGTCAGAGAGCAACATGCAGTGACATACAGTATCATACCCATCACACACAGAAATAGTAGCGACAAATAGCCACCTGTGCAGAGTCTCACACACAGACTCAAACCCTTCCCTGCCTTGCACACTCAGTTCCACAGACATGGCAGTCACACGGGGACACTATCAGACACAGGCACTAGTGATGGTGTACATACAGGACACACATACAGCCAGGCACACGCAGACCACCCCTGCACACCCAGAAGTCCCTCACAGTTACACACAGGGAAGGCAATCACATATAGCCACTGTATACAGCCAGACATATGCAAAGGCCATCACAGAGTCACATCCCCACCACAGCCGTAAATACAGCCACACACAGGCCATCTCACAGGATCAGTCATCTGGAAGTCAGACACATGCACACCCACTGCCACCCACACAGTCGTGTCACATACATCCTGACCCATACCTCATAGGCAATGGGAAGCACCAGGCGATGCCAGGCAGCCAGGTAGTCAGTGTCACCCATGCGGGGCCCGTTCCAGGTCACATTGACAGTGAAGCCTGTGCCTGCAGCCCGGCCCATCTGGCTGCTGGCGCCCTCATCCCCCAGGGGGAAGAAGGTACCGTGATCATAGCGGTGCAGGGAAATGTACAGCACGCTGCCGGGGATGGGGTGGGGAGGGGGGCCATGGCTGGTTAGCAGCCCCCGGCACCCCGAGGCACAGCCTGCCCACCTCCCTGCCCACACCCCGCCCCCTGCCCCAGCCTCTCACCTGGGGTCCTCCTCAAATATGTGCTGAGTTCCATTACCGTGATGGACGTCCCAGTCTACGATCAGGATCCTGGGGAGGGGACAGCTCCTCAGTTACCCAGGACACTCACTGCCTGGGGAGAGGGCAGGGGCTAGACCCCTGGGGTCTGTCTGGAGGACCCTGGGTCCCTGGGGAAAGTGCTGGGTGGCAGGCTTGTGGGTCCTATCAGAGTAAGGATGAAAGCCAGAGCCTGGGTCCTGAGGGTTTCATCGTGGGCCCTTCATTGCGAGCAAGTGCTCAGAGCTGGACCCAGGCCTTGTGTGGGTAAATGTGGGGGGCTGGATCCTGGCTCTTTGGAAGTAAGCACCAGGGGTCTGGGCCCTGGGTTCTGTCAGGATAGCCATCAGGGGGCAGAAATGCTATGCAAGGGGAGGGCGGTAGGGTCGGGGGTGGCCCTGGATCCTGTTTTTTAAGCACCTGAGTGCCTGCCACAATCTGGGGGTCCTATCTGAGTAAGCACTGAGATGCTAGATCCTTGGTCCTTTTCTGGGGAAGTGCTAGGCAACTAGACCCTTGGGTGTTTCTGGGGAAGTCCTAGAGACTGTACCACGGGGCCTGCTGAGTAAGCACTGGGCTGGGGGCCCCCAGGGAGCCCTTACCGCAGTGCATGCCCACTGATGGCCTGGGCATGGCGAGCAGCCACAGCTACAGAGTTGAAAAAGCAGAAACCACAAGCGGCATCCTGCTCTGCGTGGTGTCCCGGGGGACGCACCACAGCAATACCATTCAAAACCTAGAGGAGGGGCAGGGAGCAAAGATTAGACTACTCACCCTCAGGGCTTTCCCTCCCCTTTCTTCTCTTCCCTCTCTCCTGCCCCTTCCACTACTCCACCAGCAGCTAGGGCCCCCAGTCCTGCAGCCTCCATGCCCCTGGCTGCATTTCCCAGTGAGCAAGGCCTCAGGTGAGCAGGGGTCCCCTCCCTGCTGTGGACTCCTCTCCATGGCCCCTTTCCACAGGCCCTGCTCAACTCTCTCAGAGCCGCCTCTGTCCATCCCCCCCAGGACCTCTTCTGCAGAGCTCCCCACCCCAAGGCGGATGCACCTCTCCCGCCAGCACAGCCTCCACCAGGCGGCACACAGCGCCAGTGGCCAGCTGCGCGCAGGCGAAGGTGCTGGGGCAGATGTAGATGGAGTCAAAGTTGGCGCCCTCACGGTGCAGCTCCCGGGTTTTCATCTTCTCCGTGGCCCGTAGACGACCCACATATTCAGCACTGGAGGCACGGAGGGGGCACCAGGGACAGTTAGACGGTTCTGCCCCCTCCTTTGTCCCACAGCAGCTCCGGGTACTGGGGAGGGAGAGCCCAGGCTCCAGCCCCCAGGGCAGCATGTGTGTACTGAGGCCTGATCCCACCCCACACATGGGGGTCTGACCTGTGGCAGGTAAGAAGCTCAGCATCTGTGGCGGGACGTGCGGGCAGGGTAAGGCAGCGCTCGGCAAGGTGCAGCTCCTCCAGACGGCGCATGATCCGTGAGACACGCTGAGGCATCTCGGGGTGATGGCTAGGAGCAGAGAACCAGAGGCAGGGCTTAGCGCTTGAGGAGGGGGAGGGGCACCCCTGCCCACTGAGCCCTGCCCTCTGACTGCGCACCTGTCCCACAAGTTGTAGTGACCCATCATCCGCTGGTCATAGACCAGCCCGGTGCGAGCCTGCAGCACAGGCCACGTCAGGACTGGGAGCGCAGGGGGCTGCCATGGTCCCTCCTCTTTCTCCTCCACGTTGTCCCCCTCCACAATGTCCTCCTCCATGGTCTCAACTGCAAGACGAGGCCACATTTACCCTACTCCCCCACCCTGAATCCCCCCGTAATACTCTGGAACTCAGTTTACCCAAACATAAAAAGGGGTAGGAAGCCTGAAACCAGGGCCCAGTGACAGAGAGGGCCTGACCCTCCCCCACCAAGGCAGCCCAGGAAAGTCAGAGTGGGGTCTGAAAGAGAATCTCCCACTCTGGCTCATTCCAGGCTCCACCCCCCACCAAGCCCACTCCTGCCTCTTACCTGATCTCACAAGGACCTCCCAGAAGGGCTCCAGGGCTTCCAGAGTGCAGGAGAGTGATGCCTGGGCACTGGAGGGCAGAGGAGGGGAAAATGTCACCAAATGGCCCCTGGGTGGGCAGTGAGGGTCCCGCTTCTCCCCTCTTCCATCTGGGCTCACCTCAGGCAGGGGGCACCAGGGGATTCCAGCATGGGGCAAGGATCTCCCAGAAGGGTGTGGAGCGAGGCGCTGACACCCTCAGCCAGAGAGCGGAGGTTGTAGCCACCCTGGGAGAAGGAGTGGGGTGGGGGGGGGGCGGTCAGGAAAGAACCAGACGTTACCAGGGAAGAGTAATAATAATATTAGAGTGCTGACCGCATGTCAAGCAACAAGGAATTTAGAGAGTGACTTCATTCCGTTCACTGAACAGTGCTCTGAGGCGATTACTGCTATTCTTATGCCCACCTTACATAAGGAAAGCAGAAGCACAAGGAAGTTCAGTGACTTAGCTGAGGTTGTCCAGCTAGTAAGTGGAAAGGCTGGGATAGGAACTCCTGCCAGACTTGAGTGCTTTGTTCTCACGTCTTCCAGGATCCATGGGCTGAGAGGCGAAGTGAGTCACTCACCTCCAGAGACAGGATCAGCTTGCCTCCTGCCAGACCCATGAGCAGGTGGGTCAGGTGGGCGAACCCTGCTGGAGTGGCAGCCATCTCACCCTGAGGGGATGTGGAGGGTCAGTCTGGCTCTCGGTAGCCCCCTTCTGCCCAACTGCCATCCCAGGGAGCTTGCCTTACCTTGGGGTCCCCTTGGAGGGCATCAAATCCAGCAGCCACCAGGACTAGCTGCGGCTGGAACTGAGGGGGGAAGGGACTACATGAAGCCACCTGCCTTCATGGCCCATCCCTCGACATCGCCCCTGCCCCAACACACCCCAGACCCCCAGGACCTCCAGGGCGACTGGCAGCAGGATGTGCAGGAAAGCAGCAATGTAGTCGGCATCTCGCATGCCCACCTGCAGACAGAGAAGCAGGATGGGGACATTCTGCCCTCTGCCCCGAACCAGCTGAAGTGAGGGGCTCACTTTGGGGGCAAAGAGTGGGCAGACACTGACCTGGTTCCAAGGCACATTGATGGTGTATCCCCGGCCTTGGCCAAAACCTATGGTGGACCAGTCAGAGGCCTTAAGGTGGGGCCAGAACCGACCCTGCTCATAGCGGTGGATGGAGAAATAGAGGACGCTTGGGGCAGAGGAAAAAAGAGGTCGGGGGGTTGAGGAGTCAATCCCCCAGACATCCCTAACTCAGAGCTATCACAGTTTACTCAACCACTCATCCATTCTCTCACTATTTTCCCCATTAATTCTTTAATTCATATATTCACTCCTTCTTCCATTAATTTATCCCTCCATTCAGTTGCCAATTTACTCAGCCTCCCATTCATTAATTCTTCTATTTATTTATCCATTACCTCACTCACTGATTCACTTGATCTCTTACCAGAACTCCTCCCTTGGCAAACATTGCTGCCCCCCTCAGTGCCCACCCAGTTCCAGCTCGGAGACCCTGAGAGCTATCCGGTCTGTCTCAGCCCCCGAGGGCTCCTGACCCCGTGGAGGACTCTAGATCATGTCTGTCCATCCACCTGCCCCTGTGACCAAGGTGGTAACAGCAGGACAAACCCACACAGGGCATGGGGCTCTTAGTGGCAGGAGCCAGCTAAGGCTGAAAAGAGCATCAGGCAAGGCTGGGGAGCTTAGTGTTTCCCATGAAGGAAGTGGGGAGACTCAGGGGAAGACTCAGTGGGGAGGTCAGAATGGGTCGGACTTGGTTGTGTGTGTGGAGCTGGAGTGGGGGTGCCGGCTGGGGCTCCATGAGGCCAGTGAGGGGACAATTCCTCCTTCCCAAGACCTTACAGGCCACCTCCACTACTTCTTCTATTTTATAGGGGAGAAATCGAACACTCAGAGCAGTGAGGGGGACTGACACACAGAGCAGATACTGATAAGACACGATGGTACGTGTTCTGATAGAAAGCCAGGCAGGGGACTGTGGGAGGGCTTAATTCTGACTGGGACAATCAAAATGAATAATCTCTCATCCATCCGTCTGTTCATCTGCCTCCTGCCTTGTTCCAGAAAGGATTTAAGGTAGCATTTTTTTCTTTTTTTAGGGAAATGCAAGAAATAGTGGTAAGCAATGAATCTAGTCAAACTTAATAGTCACATTTTAATAAATGGTGACCATGTAGTTGTGAAATTGAATGCAACTGGTATAAAAGGATTTTTGAAATTGAAGAAAAAAATCCTGAAATTGGGGAATGAAATCCATGTGAAAGCTCTGGTCTTGAGTAGATGTTTTGCTTTAGACTCTGATAGATAAATATACAGTAGAACATAAAGATTATCATCAGGAGGAAAAAAGGAAAAAGGAAAAGATTGAAAGATCGCTCACCTCACAAGAGAGCCACCAGAGTCAACAAACAAAAGAATACTCAAGGAAACTGAGTTTATAAAACAAACAAGGAGATTTTAAAATAAGTTCGACTGACTTGCAGTGAAAGGACGGTGGACTGATAGCTCTCCTACGACCTCCCTCCTCCTCCTTGCTCTCCTGCGATCCCAGTCAAAACATAGGAAAGGAATCGTAAATAAGGATCAACCAGGAAAGACTGAGAATGGGAGAAAGGATGTCAGACAATAAGAGACTTCAACAAATCTCTGGAAAGCAGTCTTTGAGGCTCCAGGGGCCCCAGAGGTTGGGGAGGGCACCCAAGGTGACCTGAGGTTTCCCTTCTGGAGAAATCAAGCACAGATCCAGGTCAAGCACAGATCCAACAAAATCAATTCTGAATAGCTAATTCATTGAATGACCAATTCACTAAATTTACTTGTTTCTTTTAGCTACTTAGCTTTAGTTTACTTGTTTCCTTGTCTTCATAATAGTATTTTAAGGACTGACCAATTTGTCTCCACCCAAGGACCCTGCTGATGGAGTTAAGAGACTGAGAGATGGGCAGCTGGGAGACTGAAGGGCATGGATAAATATTTTTTTATTTATACATTATTATTCATGAGGAAAGATGCCATGAATATATTCACAATTCTTCATATCCATGCACACAGTCAATAATATAGCCACAAAAGAACACAGCTGTAGCTTCCAATGCATTTATTAAAACAAAAAGAATGATTAATGATATTTAGCAATTCTTATTCATTTGCTTAGAGATGATACTATGGTTATGCTTTTTTTTTTTTTTTAATGCCCCATGTTTTGGAGAGATATTCTGGAATATTTATAGAAGAAATGATATAGTGTCTGGGATTAGCTTCAAAATAATATAGGAGGTTCAGCAGTGAGTGCAGGTATAGATAAAACGAGATTGGCCAATGAGTTGATAAATGTTGAAGCACTCAATTGAAGAAGCCAGAAATGACCAAAATAAAGAACACAAGAGGAAGAAATTAATGAAGGTAAAAACAGAAAAAATGAAATATGAAAAAATAAACAATGTAACAGTGAAGATGGCCAAAAAAGCCAAAAGCTAGATTTGAAAGGTAAAATTGACAAACTTTGGCAAGGCTGAGGGTAAAAAAAGAGATGTCACCCCAAGAAGAGACCCCCTTTATTCTGGCATTTGGCAGGATCCCAGCTCCCTGCCCATACTCCCTAAAGTTGAGACCTATCAGTGGACATTTCCCGCCCCTGTCCCAGGGAAATGCCTTTCAGGAAACATGCGCCACAGCAGAGCAGTCCCAGGACAGCCACCTGCAACAGTGCTTCGTTCTTAGGTATAAATGGCCAAATAATGATCACTAGACATTTGAGGAAAACTGAAGAAAACTTAAGAGAGCTCTGAACTAGTACTCTATAAAAACAAGATCAGGAATGAGATGGCATAGAAACACAGAGGAAGAAAGTGCTTTTGGAGATTAAAGAATATCTAAATACATAATTCAACAGAAGGGCTTGAAGGTAAAGCTGAGGAAATCCCCCAGGATACAGAGCAAAAGGAAAACGAGACAGAAAACATAAGATAAAAAATAAGAGACACAGAGGATCAACCCAGGAGGTCTAACATCTGACTAGCAATAAGAGACCAGAGAGAATACAGTAGAAGAAATCATCAAAGATCTAAGAGAAGAAAATTTCCAAGGATTTAAGGAAGGCATGAGTCTTCAGATGTAAAATGTCTGTCCACTGCTAAGCAGAATGAGGGGGCCGGGGTAAAATTTCAGAACACCAGGGATAAAAAGAAGAAGCTAAAACCTTCAGAGAGGAAAAGAGGTTACTCAGAAAGGAATGAAAATAGGACATCAGACATCTGCCAGCAACACTGAATGCCAGAAAATAATAAAGCATTGTCTAGAAAACAGCCAACCTAGATAACAGGCCACAAGAGCTCAGGCTCTATGGGGAAAAAGTGGATTTTATGCAGTCGGTTCAATAGAGGCTGGATAAAACCACAAGTCCTTAGTATTGTCCTCTATTGACAAGGACCCGCTCCATCACTTTCTGCAGGAAGCATAGGCTGGTACCACCCTTCTGAAGGGAAGTCTGGCAGTAGAACCCAGACTTGAAAGCATGCTGACCCTCCGACCTAGCAATCCACTATCGGAAATTCATCCTAAAGATATGCTCAGAGAAGTGTAAAATTATATATTTTCTAGACTATTCACTGTAGAATTGTCTGTAATGGCAAAAACTGGGAGGCATCATAAATGTCCCGTGGTTAAATGACCAGAGGTACAGCCATACAATGGAACACTGTACAGCCCTTACAAAGACTGAGGTGGTGCCTTTTTTTAGAGGCACTATCATGGAGAAGTGTCCACAACATGCTGTTAAATGCAAAATGCAAGTTGCTGGAGGACATGTAGAGGATTGTCCCATTAGGCAGTGTGTTAATAACAATAATGATAATAACAAATATTCATACATCATAGGAAAAATTCTGTAAGGATATAACCTAAACTATCAACAGTTATTTTTGAGGTGATGGGAATTACAGGAGACTCACTGCTTTAGACATTTCTGTCTTATTTAATTTTTTTAAACAAATACTTTGCAGTAGTTATAATCAGAGAAAATAAAGTAGTAATTTGAGGTTCATTCCAGCTCCAGGGTAAACTGACGAACAAGACCTCCAGAGATCTCTGGGCTCAAATCTCATCTCTTTCACTTCTTCTCTGTGTGACCCTGTAATCTGTAAGTCTCAGTTCTCCCTTCTGTAAAATGGGGAACCCGGCAGTCCCTGCCTGAGAGTGAAATTGAGAGCAGACACACAGAGAGCAGCACAGAGCCTAGTCCCAAGGTGGGCCCAATGAATGTGAATGCCTTCCCTTCCCTCCTAGGCTCCTTCCGGTTGGGCCTATAAGAGTGGGGGGTGGCCGGGAGTCTAGCATCTAGGGTGGCACTTGGAGCATACCTGGGGTCCTGGTCAAAGGTGAACTGTGTTCCTTGACCATGGTGTACATCCCAATCCACGATAAGGATCCTGTGAGCAGGAGAGAGGGGGGCACTTTGTAAGAGGACCAAGGTACAGCCAGGGAAAGTGCCCAGACCAGGATATCCCACTTCATGCCACCCCATCACACCCGCCCTGCTGCTTTGCTGCTGACCTCTGAATTTCATGCTTCTGTTGAGCGTAGCGGGCAGCCACGGCCACATGGTTGAACATGCAATACCCATCCATAAGACTGTGCTGGGCATGGTGTCCAGGAGGCCTAGGCAGAACAGAGAAGGCCACAGATTGGGGGAGTCCTCCTGTGCAGAGATGGACTCTCCCCTGCTCTCTAATCCTGGACCACCAACTCCCCCTCAGTGCCGATGCCTGCAAATCTGCCACGAACTGAGTAAATGGGGCCCTCGGATGCTCACCCCCAGTCTACTGCTCTCTCTCCAAAGGAAATTTGGTAATGTTCATTAAAATTATTAATGCATACACCCTCACACCCAGTCATCCTGCTCCTGGGGACTTAGCCCGCAACCTATATAACAAAAAGGGTGAAATAACATGTTTATAAGTGGACAACGATATTTGCTGTTGCATTTTTTGGAGACAGTAAATGATTGGGGAGAACCAAAATGCCCAAGGGTAGGGGGCTGGTTACCCTACTGTGCATTTGCACAATGGTGTTCTACATGGGTGTAAGCTACACATTGTTAGAGAAAAGCTTTCCAAGATGTAGAAATGAAAAATGCATGGTAGGGAAGGGAGCATGTCGAGTGCTACCACCATTTGTGGCTAAAAAAGGGGAGGGAAGAGAAAGGCTGTATCCTGTACATTTCACCAATTCTGGGAGGTCAACAATGATAAGATGTACCATGATTTTATATGCCAACAACGAAGCAGAAAATGCTACCAACTGAATTCTGAGACGCCACTGTTGGTAAGATGCATCTGGATTTCAAGATGTTACAAATATGAAAAATCCACTACGCATCTTAGAACCAACGGAATACGGTATTTATTCCATCAATAGGCACGGACTGTTTCTGGGAGGACATGAGTCGGTTACAGTGCCTGCCTTCAGGAGAGGAAGGAGATGTCTGGGGGACAGGAATGGGAGGGAGCCTTTTCCCTATACCCCCTTTTGTACCTTTTGACTCTTGAAACATGTGGATATACTGTCCATACCAATATATTTTACATTTGAGGGAAGGAATTTTTTAAAATGTAAGAAGACAAATGCTGGCGGGTCCCACCTGATGATGGCCATGCCATTCCGGATCTCGGCCCCCAGGACAGCATCCACCAGCCTGAGGACAGAGCCTGAGGCCAGGCAGGCACAGGTGTATGAGTTCTGGAGAGATAGTAGGGAGTCAGAGAAGGAGTGAGGGAGAGAGCAACCCTGTCATTCAGCTGCTTCCCCCAGGGTGGGGTGGGCGTGGGGATAGGGCACCTCAGGATTGCCACCACCCTCTGTCCTCACAGTTCTGATCCATACCGGATGCAGATAAACTGAGTCATAGGTGTCTGCTAGGATGCGGAGTTCCCTTTCATTCATGTATTGGGTCGTCTCCATCAGATCAATATATTCTAGGCTGGGGACACAGACGGGGGATGAGAGTCAAGGGTCTACTTCCCTCCTCGGCCCTGAACCAGGGCCCTGTCCCTCCCCAGCTGAGCTTTCTGTGCATCAGACTCCCGGACATGTCAGGCCTCCTCAACTGTCAGTGTGGGGGAACAGCTGGGATACAGGACACATTCCCTGCATCCTCCCTAGCCCACCTCATTTCCAGTAATATCCCTTGTCCTCTGCTCTAGCCACACCAAATCCTATGTCCAGGCCTTTGGCCTGACTGTTCCAGCTGTCTGTACCTCCCTTCCCTCAGCCCTTCTCTTCATCTGACTTATTCTTTTTCTTCTCTTAAAGCTCAGCTCAGATACCCCCTCTGCCAAACTAGCTTTCCTGGAGCCACACTGACAACCCAGCCCTCTTGCTCTAGGTTCCTGCAGCCTCCCAGGGAAACTCCCTGATCACTCTGCCCACACATCCACCATGTGTTTACACACCAGGTTATAATAACAACAATAGCTCATCATAGGCTGATGATATGTCAGGCACCATTCTAAGCACCAGACGCATACTGAACCCTCCTGAGGAACTTATGTTTACTAGCCCCCATGTTACAGGTGATGACACTGAGATTCAGAAAGGCTCAGCAACTTGCCCAAGGCCATGGGACCCATGACATTCCTTCCCAAAGCATCCAGCCTGCCCTAGTTGGCCCAGGGTAGCCTCTTCCCTATCCCTACAAGGCTCCCAAGCCTTCACCTGTGAACCAACATCAGCTCCTCCTTTTCGGCGAACCGGGCCTGGGGAGACACAAGGAACAAGGGGCTAAGCCACTGGCCACCAGGTCCTGCCAGCTCCTGCCCTCTACCCAGGTTGTTGGCTGGCGGCGGGGTGGGGATGGACAGACTCACCTGAAAGGACACACAGCGGTCCAAGAGGCCCTCCCGGATCAGCTGCTCCTTGATGGCATGGAGCCGCTCAGGGCCTTCAGGGAAGCTGGGTTGACGGAAATAGAGTCACACACACACACACACAGACACAGATAGATATGGGGACACTGGTGAGCACATTTGCTCCTGCCGCATCTTCTCCATCTACCCTTCTACAACTGCTCACGCCAGAAACTTTGGAGTCATCCCTGGCGCCTGTTGGCTCTGTTCTCACAACTTATCCAGTCTGCCCCTCTCCTCGTCACACAGCCTCCGCCTGGGCTCTTGCACTCAGCTCCTCACTGGCCTCCCTGCTTCCGCCCTCGCTCCCCCAACAGTCCTTTCTCTGCACAGCAGCCAGACATTGGTTAAAACCTAAATCAGATCATGCCCCCTCTGCCCAAAACCTCCCTGTGGCTCCCATCTCATTCCGAGTAAAAGCCAAAGTCCTCCCCATGCTCCAGAAGGCCCCGAACAATCTGTCCCATCACCTCTCTGATCCCATCTACCACTCTCCCCTCTCTCACTCTCCTTCTACGCCGGTCTTCTCCCTGCTCCTCAATCAAACCAAGTACTTTTCAGCTAGCTCATCTCCCTGCGTAGAACACTCTTCTCCCAGACGTCTCCATGGCTCACTCCTTCAACTCCTTCAGATTCCTGACCAGTTCTCAGCGAGGCCTTCCCTGACCATCCTATTTAAAACTGAAGAGTCCCCTCCACTGCACTTTCTGCTACTCTCCCTCCCACTCCATGTTTTTCCACAGCACTTCTCTTTCTAACACACTATATCATTTCCTTTTTGTCTGTTTACTGCCTGTCTCCCTCTCTAAAATGTAATCTCCACGAAGGCAGGGGTTTTGTTTGTTTGTTTACTGCTGTGTCCCTCACTCCTCAGGAAATGGTAGAAGTGCAGCAATAAATGAAGTCTTTTTGCCATCATGAGTCTTCTGTTTGGATAGAGAAGATAGATACTAAACTGGTAAACACATAAGTACACTAATGAACAAACAATGACATGGGGCTAGGAATATCTCAAAGATCAGGTGTGGGGGAAGGAGAGTGGCCAGGCAAAGCCCTCTCTGAGAAAGTCTCCTTGAGATGAGAATGTTAACTGGGCAAGGAGAAGGTGGAAACGAATCTCTGGAAAACAGATCGGCCAGGGTAAAGACTCGAGATGGGAGAGTGCCTAGCATGTTGGAAGAACAGCAAGAGGACCAGTGTGGGTGAAGTGAAGTGAAGCAAAGCAAATGAGTGGGAGGATTGGCTGATGAGGTCACCAAGGCAATGTGGAGCCTGATCATGTGCAACCTTAGAGGCTTGGATGAAGAATCTGGACTTTACCTTCAGGGGAATGGTCTGCCCTTGAAGGATTTTAAGAAAGAAAACATCATCTAGTACATATTTTTTTAGGCTGCTGTGTGGAGAACAGACAGCAGGGATGAGGGTGGAAGCAGGGGACCAGTGAGGAAGCCTCTGCAAGCCTAGGTGAGTGATGATGAGGTGGCAGTGAAGGTGGTGAGGAGAGATCAGATACGAAGTACATTTCGAACACAGAGCCCAAAGACTTTGCTGATGGATTACAACATGTGTGAGCGAATGGGAGGTGTAATACTTCCGTTTCAGCACAAACGTCCCTTCTTCATGAAAACCTTCTGGGAACCCTGGATGCTAGTCTAGGGTCCCCTACTAAACACTCTTGAATCTTCTGGTCTTAAGTCCTCCTTTAATAACACCTCACACTGCTGTTGGCTGTTTGATGATCTGCTCTCCTACTCCCCTATCAGTTCCTTGAGAAGGGACTCTGTCTTGTCCGACATGTTTGTATCACTAACTCCTGGCACACAGTAGGCACTCAATAAATGTTTGTTGGATAAATGAAAAGAACCCTTTCAAGCCTGAGCCCCATCTCCCTAAATCATCTGCTTCCTGTCTCCAGGCTAGTGTAAGAAAGGATCTGTTCTTGCTAACAGGCTCTAAGTGTGTATATTTGTGTCATTTGGAGATGGCCTGGAGGAACCAGCCTCACCTGTCATCCCAGAGGCAATGAAATTCATTTAGCTGCTCATCGAACACCAAGCCAGTGCCAGACAGCGTCTTGGCCTCAAGGTTCAGATCCTGCAGGGAAAAAAATGGGAGATACCAATCAATTTAGAGCCTGACTCAGAGGGAACATCCCATACTGTCCAGCATGGAGAACCTCAGGGTTTTGATTGTCACAGGAGCTAAATTGCAGCCAGGCCTCTCTCACCAGCCCTTGCAGCCCCATGATTAGGTCTTGGTCGGCTGCTTGGCTGAGCTTCTTCATTCTGCCTTTCTTCTTTACCTCCGCTAGATTAGGGCTGGCGCGGAGTGTGGCACCCTTCTTAACACTCCTCTTCTGCCAAACACAGAGAAGGGTCAGAGTCCAGGGCACAGTCCATTGCTCCCCCTCCCGCTAATCAGGGCAGGTCTAAGGCCTCACCGAGGCGACGCTGGAGTCGTGGGGGGGGGAGTGGGGGTTGTGCCTACTCCTTCGCTGCCTGGTTGTGGTGGAATCCTGGCCGGTAGAGGTCATGGTCGGGGAGGCTTCACCCCTGACGACGTTCTAGAGGTTGGGGTACAGGTGACTGTGAAGGGGCTGGAGTGTCCTGAGGACCCCATATCCCAGCCCCTTCTCAGGCCCCGCCCCCTATACTAGTTTCCATCCCTTAGGCTATCCCGTTCCCCACCGCCTTCTAAACTCCGCCTCTCTCAAGGCCCTCTTCCTCCTCTGGGGTGTCCATTCCACCTAGTCCCGCCCATTCCATTCCACGAGGCTCCACCCTTCCAACACTATTCTTTCTCCTTTCCATCTTTCCCTTTCACTGAGCAATTAACGCCCAGGCTGAGCCCGTTCTAGGGCCTTCATTTTCCAGCTAATCACCGCCCCTTCCGTTCTACTCAGCCCCATTCCCAGACCCTTTCATTCCTCTAAGCTTCGCCCATACCCCACCCCTTCACAAACCTGCCCTTTTCAGCCAATCTCCCGGGATCATCACCCACCCTTTCACTCAGCCAGACCCAGCCCCGGCCCCGACTCCACCCTTAACGAGCCACTTAACTCCACCCCTTATCAGGCCGGACCGGCACCTTTCACTTGGCCAGATCCCGCCCCTAACGTTTCAACTAGCCCTGCTCCTCGGGGGACTTCCCCTGGCCTTCCACCAGACCCCACCCCCTCACCCAAACCCTACCCATAACGCGTCACCAAGCCCCTTCAGCCAGTTCGGAGCCCACTCCCGCCAGTCCCCTCCCCCACCCCGCCCCCGCCGTCGACTCCGACCAATCGCTTCAGGTCCACTCACTGAGCGCAGCCCCTTTCTCAAACTCCGCCCTTGGCTCCCGCCGCCAAATTCCCGGCGACCTGTGGCGCCGCGGGTGCCCGAGGTCTTCTTTTCCATTGGGCCGGGTCTCTCTTACTGCCCGCCCTGATCCCGCCCACAACGGAGAGCTCGCCGCAAGGCCGCGCCTTTCGTGTGGGCCGCGCCTCCCGCGAGCTCACAAACGGCGGCTCTGTACGTCAGCGCGCGACGCGGGACGTGCTGCGCCTGCGTGAAGCGCGCGCCGGCCGTTCGACGCGGCGGTTAGGCTCAAACTCGCCCCTCCCCCAACCGCCTCCGCTGACGTCCTGGCCGCTGTGGCCGCCGTCTCTCCGTCCCTGTGAGCCCTTCAGGCTCGCGCCGACTGTGCCATGCGGTGACTCAACAGGGCAAGCAAGCAAGCGGGAGAGTTAGGAAGGGGCCTCTTCTCTCCTTCCCGCGGCTTCCCGCACGGCGCGTCGTGATGACGTGGCGCGGGCGGGCTGGCCTCTGCACCGCGAGCGCGGTTGAAACTGGACGATGGCTGGTGGCGGCCAAAATAGGAGTGGTGATGAGGCTAAATATGAGGATTTTCTGAGTTAGTATATTCACTAAGGTAGTACAGAGGAAGCACTCACCAAATGTTAGCTGTTAATATTCTCCCGCGAAGGTGGATAGTGAGGCGGAAGGAGTCTTAGTAGGGGAAAGTAACTGTAATGATAGCCAGCGTTACGTGACAGGCATTGTTGTAAGCCACAATTCTGTGAGGTAGTTCCCATTGTTAAGGCGGCCTTGCAGATAAGGAAACTGAGGTTACGCGACTTAACCATGTGACCTTGGCAAGTTACTGAACATCACTGCTTCAGTTTCCTCATCTGGAAAATTGTGATAATAATAGTGCCCCGGGCCAGAATGGACTCGGGGAGGGGAGTTTTTCTTGGACGGCAGCTCTCCCTGCCAGCCCCCTCCACCGGGTAACCTCTGCTCCCAAGCTGCAATAGAAAGTGTGTGCCTGGGGGGTAGGAGGAGTTGCCCTCTAATGCCCCCCAACTCCCTCCCATGTCTAAATGTCAGCCCCGCAGGAGGCCGGTTTGTCCTCCTAATCTCCCTCTCTCATTCTTCACCATTTCCTACCGGGCTGTAAGCTGGGGCCAGAGAGATAAGCGGTCTGGGGTTCAGCATCGCTGACTAACAAACAGATTGACAGCCCTGCCGCCCAGTAGCTGGGCCCTCTGAACCCTCTTGAAAACCCCGGTTCCAGCCTTCTCTTCTTTTCCACTCTTTCCCTACCTAAACATGTCTTTAGTCCCAGTGGAAGAGGGTGACAGCCCTAAGACCTTTAAACCTCTACATACACCAAAGAGAGGATATACACAGTGATACACACTGAGGAACATTCTGGAGTTGTGATGCCTGCAAAGTAAGAGTAGGGAGGCTTGTAAGAGCCAAGGCCATTTTTCTGTATAGTCAGAAGAGAGCTTCCTGTAGAGCAGGGGTCGTCAAACTTTTGCTATAAGGGCCTGATAGTAAGTATTTTAGGCTTTGCAGGCCACAGAGGGCCTCTGTGGCATATTTTTCTTTCTCTCTTTCTTTTTGTCTCTTTCTCTCTTTCCTTTTTTTTCTTTCCCTTTAAAAATGTAAAAACGGGCTGCAGTCTGGCTTTGGCCTGAAGGCCATAGTTTGCTGACCCCTGCTGTAGAGTGTCGGTCTTTGGTTTCCTTTATCTGGCTGGGATTCTTTTACAGGATGAGTGCAGAGGTCCCATGCTTCCTGAGGAGAGGTATTCCTTTTGTGTGAGGTGTGAGGATAGGGATTTATGGACAGGGGTCAGGTCACTTCTGGTGTTCTTCTGTTGGGTCAAGCAAATGTTCCTGGACAGAGTGAGACTTGGGATTCCTTTAGTGTCTATAGTGCTGTTCCTCTACTGAATCAAGCAGATGTTTCTATACAGGACAAGAGAGTTGTTTCTAGAGAGCTCCACACTAGGGGTTCCCTACAAATTCAGGATGGGGCTCCTTAGACTGCATTATGACAGGTTCCTACAGAGAGATCAGGTGGTCCAGGTCAGGGTCAGCACAGGTGTTTCTGTGTAGGTTCAGAGCTGTCTTCATATAGACATTAGGATCGGGTGTTCGTGTCCATATTCAGTCAAGAGATTGTTATTAATTGGGCTAAATTATGCTAGCTGCTATAACAAACAAACCCAGAATCTCAGGGGCTTAATAAGTGTTTATTTTTCGTTCATACAAAATCCAATGTGAATTTTTATTACTGCTCATTCATGGACCCAGGCTCTTCTATTTTGTGGCTCTGCTCTCCTCCGAATCCTTGGAGTTCTCACTATTCAGCTGGTAGATAGGGAAAGAGAGAGAGTGGAGGATTGCGTGAGAGGTTTTTATGGGCCAAGCCTGGAAGTGTTGTATGTCACTCCCCACGCTCCATTAGTCAGAACTCTGTCACATGTCCACATTGAACTGTAAGGGAGGTTGGAAAAGCGACTGAGTTCAGGAAGAAAGGGAACAGGTTTGAAGAGCCTATAGTAGTACCTTGCTACAGGATTCTATAGACTCCACAGAGCTATGCTGTCCAATGTGGTAGCCACTAGCCACACGGGGCTGCTGAGCCCTTGAAATGTGGTTAGTCCAACTTGAGATATGCTATAGTTATAGAATATACACTGGATTTCAAAAAATTAGCATGAAAAAAATTTTAAATATCTCAATAATTTTATATTGGTTACATATTGAAATGAAATATTTGAATATATTGGGTAAAGTAAACTATATTATTAAAATTAGTTTCATCTTTTTTTTCTCTTTTAATGTGACTACATGAAAATTTAAAATTACACATGTCGCTCGCATTATATTTCTATCAGACGGCACTGCTAGAGAGATTTTTTTTTTAAAGATTGGCACCTGAGCTAACAACTGTTGCCAATCTTTTTTCTGCTTTTTCTCTCCAAATCCCCAGAGCACACAGTTGTGTATTTTTAGTTGTGAGTCCTTTTAATTGTGGCATGTGGGACGCCACCTCAACGTGGCTTGATGAACGATGCCATGTCCGTACCCAGGATCCGAACCAGCGAAACCCTGGGCCGCTGAAGCAGAGTGCACAAACTTAACCACTCAGCCACCAGTCCGGCCCTGAGAATTCTCTTTAAAGTATTGGGACGGGGTGCTTGTGTAGGTGTAGGGGTTTCCTTATATGGTCAAGTTAGTGTTTCTTGTCTGGGCTCAGGAGAATGGTTCTATTACCTGGTCAGGCTGGTTTGTAGGAAAATATGAGGGTTAGAGACATTGTAGATCGAGAGGGAAGGGTGTGAAGGCGTTTTTTTCTTGTGCAGATTAAGATTACATGTTCCTTTAGAGGCCAGGAGAGTGGTTTTCTGTAGAGGGTCAGGCCAGAGGATCACTCAGGCCAGGTATTTCTGTATAGGATCAGAGCTAGGTTCCTGGAGACAGATCAAGTGACCTGTTAAGGGTTAGGTCAAGGGTGCTTATGCAGGTTCAGGACAGGTGATCATAGTGATTCAGGTTAGGGGTTATTTAACAAGGTCATAGCAGAGGTTCCTATACAGTGCAGGTGTTTCTATGTTGGCTGCTTCTCAAGAGTCAAAGGTTCCCATTGAGTGTGAGAGCAGGGTTTTCTGTATCAGCTCAGGACACAGTTTCCTGCTGGGACTCAGAGGGTGGTCCCATGCAGAGTCAGGACAAAGATCCTGTGCAGAGGTAGGACACTGTTACCTTCAGAGATTCAGATTAGCGTTTCTTCTGTTGGGTCAGGACAGTGGCTTCTGGACAGGGCAAGGGTGGGGCTTCTGGGACGAGGCCAGGGAATCACCTCAGGGCTTCCCCTGCAGGGTCAGGAGAGTGTTTCCAGAGAGCAAGGTTAGGAGTTCCTGTAAAAGATTAGGTCATAGATTCCCGTAAATGAGTCAAGTTAAGGATTTCTGTTGAGAGACCAGTCAGGTGTTGCAGTACAGTTGTAGGCAAGGCTTCCCATAGAGGTCAGGGCCATGGAGCTAACACAGGATGAAAGTTGGGAGCCCTGTACTACATCTGGGCAGGGGATCCTGTGCCAGATGAGGCACAGATGCCTGTATAGGATGAGATCAAAGCTTAAAGCAGAGTCAGGACAGATGTCCCTGACACAGGGTCAGGAAAGGGTTTTCTATTTAGGTTCCAGACTGAGGTTTATGTTGAGAGTTAGATCTTGAGCTCCTGTGGACTCCATGGGGTAGGGTGAGATCCAGGGTTTGTTGTGCACAGTCACGTTGGGGGTCATTGTCAACAATGGAGGCAAGAGCTTCTACTCTCAATCAGGGTTCCTAAAGAGACTGAGGACAGGGATTTCTGCAGA